>NC_056741.1:915301126-915568626 GCF_019279795.1 Protopterus annectens | reverse complement strand
AATGTACTCATCCTGAACCACTAAAAATGGAAATGATGTACTTAGCATAAAGTACAGTTGTGAAAAATCTTACCATAACAGATGTCTTTCTTTTAACTGCTGCAGTAGTCATCACTTCTGGGATCATCAGACAAGGATACCCCAATGTCCGCCAGCATGCTAAAGCCTTTATTACCTAGGTGTTGTACGTGAGATGTATGCTCCCCGTACAAGTGTAGGGTATAAACGTGATGCAAGTATGCTCTCAACTCAGAAATGAGGTGCCCCATGAGAACTAGGACCCCAAGTGGAAAGAAGGACATGTCCATCCAGAAAAAAGGAATGAAGGAAGAGAAGGATAAGAATCTCTCAGCAAATACTAAAAATACCATCTGTGCAAAAGGAAGAGAAAAGTGGGCAGGAGAGAGGGAGTTCATATTGTAAGAGTGAAAAGAAGTACATCTACTGTTATGGTAAGATTCTACACAACTGCACTATGTCCCTTCATATCACTGTTGCAGGACTCATCACCTCTGGGAGAGTACAAAAGCTACAGTGAAGCCAGGGAGGAGGAAGGCAAGGAGGAGACCTCCACAAACCCATGCAGGATAGCCTTGGTGCAACCTGCCCTGGACCTGTAAATGACATCCAATCTGTAATGTTTTGTATTATTTGTGAACATCAAGACAATGCAGCAAGTAATCCCCTTTATTGGGAAATTCAGGAAAAAAACAAAGGTAAATGAATGGAGTGGTTTAAATTGTACTCTGCAGCCACCTTAGGAAGATAAAAGAGGTCCATGTGCAGGAAAACCCTGTCTTCATGAAAAACCAAGTACAGAGAAACTGATGAAAGGGCTTGCACTACTCTGCTTGGTTGAAGTAACAGCTACCAAGAACAAAGTTGTCCAAGATAACTAAGTCAAATGTAGCAGAAGGCTCAAAACAATGAGCAACCAACACCTGAAGCACAAGGGACAAATCCTACAGACGGATGGGGTCCCTGACCAGGGAAAGTATGTAAAGTACAGTTGTGTACACCTACCATAAATGTAGATGTTAGAGTGTCTTCACTGTTGCAGTCATGACTGTAGGGTTCTCCCCTGCTGGCAGGCAGCCCTCGGTCGGCCAGAATCCCAAAGTCTGGGTCCGGCGTCAGCTGTTCAACCATGCTCCCTGACGTCAGAGCACCATGAGTATAAAGCTGACAGCTGATGCCATCTTCTCCAGTTTTTCTTGCCCCAGATGTCAGGAGTCCCAAAATGAAAAAGTTCCCATAACCCTTGCAAATACACCTCAGAAGAATGGTGAAAACAGGAAATACACAAAAGTAAAAATAAGAGGGGACAGGAGGGAGGGAAACCCAGACTGCAACAGTGAAGACACTCGAACATCTACATTTATGGTAGGTGTACAGAACTGTACTATGTTCATCGTGTTTCACTGTTGCAGTCATGACTGTAGGATAGAATCCCAAAGCTGAAAGAAAGGGAGGTGGTCATAAAGAGGAAAGGGCGGCTAAAAGGCCCTGCAAGACTGCAGAGGCAAAGCCTGCCCTAGACTTAGAGTAGAGAGGTAGATTGTAGTGCTTAGAAAAAGTATGCACTGAACTCCAAGTTGCAGCTTCCAAAATGTCCTTGGTAGGAACTCCCCTGAGGAAGGCCGCAGAAGTGGCAGCAGCTCTGGTGGAATGAGTCCGTATACTCCCTGGGATTTGCTTTCCATGGTGAGAATAACAAAATCTGATTCCATGAGCAATCCATTTAGAAATGGTCTGTTTTGAAATGGCTTTACCTTGGGAACTTGAAGCATAAGAAACAAACAATTGTTCTGATTTTCTGATGTCCTTGGTTCTGTTCAGGTAAAAACGTAGTTGTCTGTGTACATCCAAGGAATGTAAGATCTTTTCCCCTTTATTCTGAGGAGAGGGGAAAAAGGTTGGCAAGTAGATAGTTTGATTTAAAGCCACTTTGGAAACCACCTTAGGCATGAAGGTAGGATTTGTCCTGAGAGATACCCTGTCTTGATGACAGGGTTGGGAGGGTGGCCTAATGGTTAAGGTGTTTGCCTTATAAACACAAGGTGCAGGGTTTGAGTCTCACAAGGGATAACTGGCTAGGTTTAAAATGGCTCGCAAGGGTAGTTAGCCTAGTACTAATCTATGAACCTATGAACAATAATATAAGGTTCCACAGCCATAAGAGCTTGTAACTCTGAAACTCTCCTGGCAGAGGTTAGGGCTAACAGGATCGCTGTCTTCCAAGATAAAAACTTGATGTCAGAAGAGGCAGCAGGCTCAAAAGGAGGCAAGGTTAGTTTTTCCAAAACATAGTTGAGATCCCAAGCAGGAATGGGAGGAGATCTAGGAGGTCTTAAGTTCTTAGCTCCTCTGAGAAACTGTCTCATGAGCTGGTGGGAAAAGATGGGAGGGTCTGTATCATAATGAGCAGAAATAGCAGAGGCATGTATCTTAATGGAAGAAAAAGAGACCCTTATGTAAGAGATCTGTCAAGTAAAGTAAAATTAAAGGAATGTTAGGAAGAAGAGGATCAGAATCCTGAGCCTGCATCCACGAACAAAATCTTTTCCATTTTCCTGCATAAGATTTTCTAGTGCTAGGACGTCTGGCTTCTAAAATGACATCCATAACCTGCTTGGGCAGTAAAGAAGAAATCAAAGGCCCTGGATTAACCAGGCCGCCAGGCTGAGAGTTCTGACATGAAAGTGTAGAACCTGACCCTGATGCTGGGACAGAAGGTTCGGAGATGGAGGTAAAACCCAAGGGGGCCCCAGACATAGGTTTTTTTAGAGTTGGATACCAAAACTGCCGAGGCCAATTTGGAGCTATCAAGATTATCATCTTGGGCTTGTCCTGTTTTATTTTCAATAAAACCTGTGGAAGAAGAGGAAGTGGCGGAAAGGCATATCCCGAGAGGTTCCTCCAACTGAATGACAGGGCATCTACTTTCCAAGCTTCTCTGTGGAAAGTCCTGGTGCAAAAATTCTGTAGTTGATGATCGAGATGGGATGCAAAGAGGTCTATGTGAGGACATCCCCAGACTGCTGTTATCATCCTGAATATTTTGGTGTCCAGCATCCACTCGTGTGGATCTGAAAGGTTTCTGCTCAGACTGTCTGCCAGGAGGTTTTGTTTCCCTGGTAGAAACTGAGCTTGAATATCCAGATTGCAAGCTAGAGCTGTGTTCCATAGATCCATGGCTAGTCTGCATAGGGGGTAGGAATGAGATCCCCCTTGCTTGTTTATGTACCACATAACTGTGGTGTTGTCTGTCCGTATTAGTAGTTGTCCTGGTTGTAAAAGGTTCCTGAAGGCCAATAAAGCTTTCTGAATGTCTAACATTTCCTTTAAGTTGATATGCAGGTGCTTCTGATCCTTTGTCCAAAGGTCCTGCAGACAATTGCCCTGAAAATGGGCTCCCCAAGCATAATCCGAGGCGTCCGTGGTTAGAAACTGAGTGGCAGGAGGCAGACAAAAGGGTTTCCCTTTGTTTAGTGCACAAGCCCTGGACCACCAAAGAAATTCCTTTTGAAGGCAAGGAAGGACGGAGATCAGTATGTCTAAACTGTGGCAATGCTGAGACCATACACTTTTTAGGTACCACTGTATTTTCCTCATGTGTAGTCTTGCATATGGTACGATAAGGATGCAGGAGGCCATGTAACCCAAAGCCTGCAGGAATTTCCTTGCAGATAGTTGAGTTAGAGTTGCCAAGGTTTTGAAAGTTGAAGCCAGCTGCAATTGTTTTTCGAATGTCAGAAATGCCGTCTGGGTTGTAGTGTTTAGAAGTGCACCCAGAAAAGTTATCTGTTGTGATGGTGTCAAATTTGACTTTTTTATGTTTACAGAGAATCCGAGGAACTTGAGGAGGTTCTGTACAAATTCTAGATGCTGGAGTAAGACATCCTTGCTGTCTGCCTGGATTAGACAATCGTCCAGATAAGGGTAAATTTGAATTTCCTTGAGTCTGCAGTAAGCTACTACTGGAGCCAGGCATTTGGTGAAGACCATGGGCACAGTAGACAATCCAAAGGGCAGCGCAGAGAATTGAAAGTGCCTCGATCCGGCCTTGAACCTGAGGTATTTTCTGCGATCCTGCCTGATGGGAATGTGTAAATATGCCTCCTTTAAATCCAAAGTTACCATCCATGCATCTTTGGACAGCATTTGAAGTAGCTGCTGTAGAGTAAGCATCTTGAATTTTGGAATCTCTAGAAAGGTGTTCAAGACCGACAGATCCAGAATGGGTCTCCATGAGTTTTGCTTCCTTGGGACTAGAAAGAGCCTCGAGTAAAAACCTTTTCCCATCTCTGAAAGAGGAACCAGTTCTAAGGCATTCATAGCCAAAACAGCTTCCACCTGGTTTAAGGCCTCCATCCATTGATGTTTTGGAAGGTCTGGCCATCCGCTTGGCCTTGGCAAGGTATGAAAATGGAATTTGTAACATCTTAAAATCACATCTAAAACCCATTTGTCTTGGGTTATTTGAGTCCAATTTTGATAAAAAAGAGAGAGTTTTCCTCCAAGAGGGGCTTCCAGGCAAGACGTTCCTGTAGCCCAACAGAGGGAGTCATTGAGTTTGTTTCCTTTGAGATTGTGACCTGTCCTCTCCTCCCCTAGGGATGGAAGCAGTCCACTGTCTTGGTCTATAAGCAGCTTGTGATTGAGGCCTCCCTCTGGAGCATCTATATCTACCCCTCTGAGGCCTGTCTGAAGAGGGAAAGGACCAATTTTTTGAAGGCCAATTCCTGCTAAATCTAGGTGGCTGTACTTGTAAGAAATCTTTAACTGTTTGCATGGATTTCGCCTTATCCTCCATCTTTTTAATCACCTCTTCAGCTTTAGATCCAAACAAAACATTATGCTGAACAGGAGCATCCAATAATTTAGCCTTTACTTGTTCAGGTAAATTTTGTTCCTTTAGCCATGCATGCCTTCTAATGACTGTGCCAGAGGCCGCAGCCCTACAAGAAGCCTCCAAGGCATCAAATCCACAGTGTAAACCATGCTTCCCAACCTGTTCAGTGGCATGCAATAAGTCATGTAATTCCTTATCTGCACAAGCAGAAATGGAAGTAAATTTTTGTTTTAAGACAGACAAGAGAAATTGCTGGTATTTCAGCATATGAAACTGACAGTTTAAAGCCCTAATGGACAAAGTAGCAGAAGTGTACACATTTTTGCCCCATCTTTCTAAGGATCGAGAATCCTTTTCAGTAGGAATGGGATTTTTGGCAGAAGCAGCCTTAACTCCCTTAGGACCCTGAGAAATGGTTTCAGGGTCAGCAGTAGGGTTCTTGTATAAAAACTGATGGGAATCAGGAACCCTGTAATATCTATCAGGCTTAACAGGAGCAGGAGGAACAGAGTCAGGGGTTAAGTTAGCCTCCGAAAAGGCATCATCCACAATATCCAAAACAGGAGGAATAGCCAGGGGTCTATGTTGGGGAAGAAGAAGAAAATCCCTCAGTCTTTTCTTGGATTCTGAATACTCCTGTCCCTCCCAGTGGAAATGTTCCCTCATTTCATGCAAAGTTTCCCCAAAAGAGAAATCTTCAGGAGGAGAAGCTGAAGGAATGGATTCTTCAGCATCAGAATCCTCATAAGGAGGGAAAGAATATTCCTGATCAGAAGAAGAAACTGGGGAAACAGAAGCCTGATCAGAGGAATCATAGTAAACATCCTGCCTTGGCCTTTTGTCTGGAGGGGGATGTGAACCCCTAATCATAGTAAGTAAATCCTCCGCCATCTTGAGTAACTGTTTCTGTGACTTGGGAGCCGGTTCAGAAGAGGCCTGTGTTGAAGTCTTTGATTTAGAAGGAGTCTTTGCCTTTACTAGAAGCTGAGTAGGCCTGAAAACCCCTTCGGAAGCCGGTACCTGCACAGCGGCTCCGGACCCATCCGAAGGAGCATTGTCTGAAGGTCCTGCAACAGAGATATTTAAAGGCCTGGTTGGCTCCTCATGAGAGTCCGTTTCGGCCGTCGGTTCTGAAATGGCCGATGACAGGGGCTGCAAAAGCGCCTCACTGACGATGGCCGAACCTGAAGCTGGCTCCGCACGTGCGCGATCATCAGATTTGGACCTCGGAGGCCTGTCTTTATCCTTGCGACGTTTGTGAACTCCGGCAGCCGGAACCATATCCGACGACATTTTGTAGTTAAAGCGCCTACCGAAGTAATGAAAAGCAAAATCTTACCTTCGCTTAATTGTACGTTGATTGAATCTAGCACAAAACCGACAACTAGGTACGTCGTGGTCAGGGCCTAAGCAAGGAATACAGTAAGAATGAAAATCCTTATGAGGTATTTGCTTCCCACATGAAATACAATTATTAACTTTTTCTGACATCGGAGTGGAGCAAGAAAAAAGTTTCCCCAACGGGGTACTTAGCTTTGAGTGGAGAAAAAAGTCTTCGGACCGAAGTATATAGAAAAATTCGTCAGGAGTCAACCGACCGGCACTTGCGAACTGTTATCACCGCATGGCAAGAAAGACTGAAGAAGATGGCGTCGGCTGTCAGCTTTATACTCCTGGCGCTCTGACATCAGGGAGCATGGTTGAACAGCCGACGCCGGACCCAGAATTTGGGATTCTGGCCGACCGAGGGCTGCCTGCCGGCAGGGGAGAATCCTACAGTCATGACTACAACAGTGAAACACGATGAACATCAAAAAGGTACCCTTGAGGAAAGCACTGGAAATTTGGGGAGTTGCTAAAGGCATTTTATCTCTGCCAGCATGGAAACTGGAAATGGCTGCCAATTGATACCTGCAGCCTGAGTGAAACAAATTTGCCAGGAAATCAAATACAAACTGTATGGGGGCCAACAAAGGATCCAATCCCTTAGCAGTAGCCCAACAAGCAAAATGCTTCCACTTAATATCGTACAACTTATGGCAGAGAGGAAGACGATATATGCTCAATTCCTCAGAGCTGCTCTTGGTTTGGCTAATTTGCATGACAGCCACAGAGAATCTGCTGCATCTAAAGCCATTCACTGCTAAAAGAACAAAATAGGTATCATCTTGCATTTCTGCTATTTTTACTGTATTTCATAAGAGTCCAGTATTAATTGTTACATTTCTTGCACTTTAGTAGAGTTTTAAAACTGAACTGTTTCCACTGCTGATGTAGTACTTAATTATATTCTGTCTGCTAGTTTTATAGGACAGCAGTATATAAATTGTGTGGTTTCCCAGCACTTGAGCTCTAAAACCAACATTTCTACACTAAGAGAGTTTTTCTGACTGCAGTCTTATGGCAGAAGAGTACTGTAGCAAACCTCTCCAAGTTGGTGGCTGCTGGCTATAAGCTATTGTGTTTTGCTGACTGGTCTGTAGGACTTGCTGTTGTAAACTTGTTTTTCTGATTCTATATAAGCCCATTGTTTGAGTGAATTTGTGTTCAGTTCCTCAGAGTTGCCCTTGGTTTGGCTATTTCGCCTGAGAGTTACAGAGAATCTACCGCACCTAAAGTCATATACTAGTAAAAGAATAAACATAAGTTATTTTGCACTTCTGCGGATTATTTTTTATTGTATTTCACAATAATCCTGTATTGTTACACTTCTTATACTTTAATAGAGTTTCAAAACTGAACTGCTTCCACTGGTGTTATAGCACTTATCAATTACATTGTGTCTGCCACTTTTATAGGACAGTAGTATCTAGATTGTGTGGCTTCCCTGCACTTCAGCTCTAAAACCAGCATTTTTATATTAAGAGGGTTTTCTGACTGTACTCTTGTGGCAGAAGTATGTTGGAGCAAACCTATGGGGCTCCTTGCTGAAAGCTTATGTTTTCCTGATTGGTCTGTAAGCCTTGCTTTTGTAAAACTTGTTTTTCTGATTCTATATAAGCCCAGTGTTTGCACTAGGCTGCTCTCCGTGCAACTGTGGTTAGCAGTGCTCTGTATAAACACAAATACTATCAAGTTAAAACTTCCCTTAGAATAAATATCTATGCAACCTTCTCCAATCCCCCTGCTGTTCTAGGAGCATCTGAAATGCACACAGAGCAGCATCACCCTGTTGGATATCTGCATATCACATTGAGTATACCACCCATTCTTTGTACATGTGCTATCACCTCAGGTCTAGTTAAATCTCACCACTCTCCTCCCTGGTCAAACCCATAGTAAAAAAACTGAAACCATTAATAGGTACTCTCTGCTATATCTGTGTCCAGCCTGGTGGGCATGGGCATCTTGAGGCAATGCAACAATTGTCTCATGTATACTGACAACCACTTAATCCTGTGGGAGATGTAGTTACACTATGAAAATTGAGACATGACTCTCACATGCTAACAAATCAAATGACAAGCAGATTGTCAGCAAACATTATTTCCCTCACTAAATAAGGTTTCAACACAAACCCATATATGTGGGAGTACTCACAAGTAACTTACCAAAACCTCAGAGGCTTCCTGTATACTGCTCTCAGAAACCATACGCAAACAAAACTAAGTTAACACCAATCACTACACATAAAAATACACATCAGTGTCTCCACAAGCAAGCCCCTAAGGCAAAACACCACACAATCATCTTGCTCACAGAAGACTCCGTAGTGAGATACACGGACCCCCCCCCACCACCACCACCACCACCAGGTTCGGTAAAGAGAGAGTTACTGTCAGTTTTCTGTCAGGGGCCAGGATTCGTCAGATATTGCAGGCACTCAGGTCACTCAACCACAAGCACCAGTATGACTCAGTCATAGTCCACATGGGCAAGAATGACCTAAGACATACCTCCCTGGACTATATGAAAAGAAACATAATGGACCTCTCTGAGTATGTGTCACAGGCTGGTATGAGGCTCACATTGAGAATCATTCTTCCCTCACCAAGAATGACATCACAATACAAACAGAAAATGACTGACTTCAATAAACTGGCTTAGCTAATGGTGTCATTCCAAGGGGATCCAGTATTTGTCAGCCTGGAACGACATGACTGAGACTATGTTGCTTTGCCAGAGATAGTCTGCACCTGTCGCTGCTAGGCTTTCAAACACTGGCCAAGGCATTAGCCACCCCCATAGTGCCTTTTTTAAACAGTGTCAAACCAAAAGACCTACCAATGTAACAAATTCTTCTAATGCAAAGCTGAAGGTACTGCTGCTCAATACTAGGAGTCTTGACAAAAACTGAACTCCCTGAAGCTCTCCTTGCCCTGGAGAATGCTGACATATGTGGAGTGACAAAGACTTGGTTCAAGGCTGCAGAAAGCACCCACGCAGTGTAAGGCTACAATGCTTATCACACATTCAGGCCACCCTCTCAAAAGGAAAAAAAACACATGGGGGAGGTATTTCCATTTACATACAAAACAATCACACCTCTGGAATGGTTAAGCAGGATGACTCGCTTCAGCTACTCCATGTTCAGCCGATCATAGGCAAAATCCCCCAACATATCATCACTAGCTGCAGGTCCCCAACCACGAACCAAAAAAAAAACAACACTCCGCATACCTGAGGTTACTAGAATCACTTACCACCTTAGCCCAACACACTACTCATGGGTCATTTTTACTACCTCTCCATAAATTGGGGAATATACAGGACCACTAAAATGCAGACTCAGAGCTTCCTGGACTTTGCAATTAAAATGCTCTGGAACAACTGGTCTGTACTTCTACTAGGAGCTCAAATATCCGTGACACAATACTCACAAACATGGGGAAATGTCCCCCCACCGGGTAATATCCTCATTGGTAAGAAATAAATCCATCTCCTTTGAAATAAATGTAATGGTAGAACCCTCATCAAACCCTGAAACACTAAATAATTTTTCCAAAGAAAATTATCTTCTATTAAGTGACAGCATAGGTAATTTTAAAGTTCCCCCTAACCCCAAAAATATGGGGGTCTATGCAGAAGTACACATGAATGCCCTGTACAATCAGTTATATAACTGCACAGAAACAGCAGCACCTGACCAAACTAAATCCAGGTTTAACCAGAAAAACAAGCCATCCTGGTGGACCTCTGACATAAATAGACTATACAACAGAAGGAAGAAATTCCTGTCTAGAAGTGAGAGGGTTCACAGCAGAGAAAAATGTCCATCATTGGTCTCCACAGGCAAATCAGGGAACTAGTCAAGTCTTCAAAAGCAAAATAAGAGAATTAAATAACCTCCCATGCAAAGGATAACGACAAAACATTTTTAGTTATGTCCGAAATCTTAAAGGAAACACTCAGTAATGTGCTGAATTGGCTATAGATGGCACTACCTATACTCAGCCAGAAGAAATAGCAAACCTGCTGGCCAATAAATTTAGCTCAAATTTCTCTCTCTCATCACTTCCGGTCACTCCCCATGAAATAACAGGCAAAGGAATGGTACTGGGTATCACAAAAGAACAAGCTGTCACTGCAGTCTGTAAAGCTAGAAACACAGCATATCATAGGGTGTTTATTAAATAGCTTGAAACATGACCTAGTAGACCCACTCAGATCTCTATTTAACAACAGTCTTCAGACAGGTGTTCTCCCAGTACAGTGGAGGATAGGAACAGCCATCCATATATATGCACAAGCGGGGACCATCAACAGACCCAGCAAACTACCGACCCATAAGTCTGACTAACCTCATATGCAAAGCCATGGCAAGGATAATCATGGATCTGATTAACAACGACATAGGAAATCTCCAGAGTCTAGACCAAACTCAGTTCAGCTTCATCAAGGGCTGGGGTCCTGTCTGCTCAGTCTGGTGGACTTCTATGCGAACGTCAACAAGGCATTGATGAGGGTAAGACAGTGCATACTGCCTACCTTGACCTGGCAAAGACTTTTGACACACGATCCCACAGGGGTATTATAGATAAACTCAAATAATTGAGCACAGACCTCTAGGTCATCAGATGGACAGACAAATGTCTTATGGATAGGACATATGTTGTTAAAGTGAGGGAATCCACATCCAACAACAAGCCAGTCATCAGTGACATACCACAGGGCTCAGTGCTGGGTCCCCTCTTGTTTGGGATATATTTCTAAAATGTTAAGGCAAATGCAGATTACTGCAAGTTGGGGGCAATCACGGATTCCTCAAATAATGTTGACATCCTACAGAAAGGTCTGATGCATAACAATACACATTGGTAAATCAAATACCCCTGCAAATTATAACACTTACAGCATCCCCCTAAGAGTGGACCCAGTGGTGAGAAATCTATGTACTCAGCAGTCTGAACTTTGACCATCGTGTGTCCGCAATGGTGAGGAAATCCTTTTATGGGGATGAGTTTACAAGTAAGGGCATGGCATCCAGATCTAAGGATGTTATAATACCACTGTACTCAGCCCTCATCAGACAAATAATAAAGAGTACAATGCACCTTTGGTATGTACTTTGCCAGGCACCTGCATCAGTTGGAGCATCCTCAGAGGTTTCTCAACAAAAAATGCAAGGTAAAACTAACTTGTCACATGTGGATCGATTAAAAGCGCTATTACTGTATTCAGTTTCCTACTGACTACTAAGGGGTAATCTGTGCCTGACCTACAAGGCAGTCTATGACCCAGCCCTGATGGAAATGTTGCATATTCACAAAACTAACTGCACAAGGAATAGACACTCAAAAGTTCTAAACCTGATCTCTGACATGAACAGATCATGCTGGAGGGACAGACATGCATCTCAGAGACTGCCTCTCCTCCGGAATAGGCTTCCTATTCATGTGAAGCAGAGCCCTTCCCTAATCATCTTCAAATGCAATTTGGACCAATGTATGGGAAATCGAAAATTCACTCCTAGGGTGATGTCCATGTCCTTAATGGAGATAGTCGGTCTGTAAAAAATAGTCAAAACACAGTGTGCTGAACCTTGTTATCTTTCCGCTAGGGATAGAAAATTGGGTCAAATATGGGTAAAACTGGCTAGCCTTGTAAGGGCTCTTGAGCCGTTAAGACTAGTAATCTCCTATGAACCTATGCACCACTCTGTCAGAAAGCTTGGGATTTCTGGCCATCAAGGGAATTGGAGGAACGATGCAGTCAACTTTACGGTCTGAAGCTCAGGCGGATCCAGGCCCACTAGGTGAGAGAGCAGATCCTGAATAGGATCCAAGACTGAAGGAAAGTGCTTCAGAAAAATGGCAAAGGAAGGGGAACCACACCTGATGGGGCTAAATGGTGGCAATGAGGATTACAGTTTTTATGTAATGGGCTGCCTTCTGAAGAAATTTTATCATGAACAGAGTCAGTGGATACGGGTAAAGGAGACCCAGGGGCCAAGCATACAGAACAACATCAATGGATGACTGTCCCTGAGGAGGGACTAAGGTATAATAGCTGCTGCATTTGGTGCTGTAAGGAGATATGAACAGATCACAACATGTAGTGCCCAAGCACTGAAAAATTCAAGTCAGTCACTGTCTCTTTACTCTGTATTATACAGATTTCTGAGAGGTGATCTTTACATGGCGTACAATGCCATCGGCTGGACCCTGTTTTGATGAACCTTTTGCACATTCACAAAACAAACAGCATCAGAAAGAATAGTTGTGTAAACTCTTACCATAACCTTAGATGTCTTTCTCCTCCATGTTGCAGTATTCTAAACATGAGGGATCCTCTGCTTGAGGTGACTTGAACGGCCGGTCATATACAAAAGCTTAACATGGCTGCTGTATGGTATGTGGGACGTCATACGTAGGCATCGTAAACCTTGAGCCATAAATGTGACATCCGCATGCACAGATCTCTGAACTCAATGCCTCAGCCAGACAGTAGTCTAAGGACAGCTGATCAGGATATCATCCAGAGAGGGAAAGATAACTGAATATAAAGGAGAAGAAGAAGAGGTAGATGTCTTAGTGGGGGTAGGAAGGAGGGATAGGAATACTGCAACAACTATTCTATGTCCTTCTATTTTCATGTTGCAGTATTCTAAACATGGGGGAAGAGTACCAAAGCTCAGCATGTGTTATGGGTGGTGGAAGAAGAAGAACCTTCTACGAACCCTTCTAGAGTGGTGTACGAAACAGAACATGCCGCAGTTGCCAAAGCCACCACATGTACCTCAGCCACTAAATCAGCAGCAGGCGGGATGTCCAAAGCCAGAGGTGCAGGCACTTTTTCAGCCCTTGAAACTTTGGCCTTTTTCTTAGGCAGCTCAGCCAAAACACCAGGCGTCACTTCCACACCCAATGCTATTCTCTTAAGAAGTTGGTTTTCAACAAAAAAGATTAACGGCTGCTAGATGGCTGCATTGGGTCTTCGGAAAAAACAACTGGCAAACAGAGCAGGATTTGTAGTAGTAGGAAGGCCCTAAACAAAAGAGGGAGAGGGTGTGGCTGTCTCTGTGTGGGATTTGACGTCCGCACTTACATTTTCCCTTCCTAGATGACATGGATAGAATCAGCTAACAATTAATCAAAAAAAGCAACCAGAACTAGAAAAAAATAAACGTTCCCCAACTGGGTACTTATCTTTTTAGACGCCTTTGGCACAGAGCAGAATGAGCGAGCTGACGTTCGACTGGCTGCACAGAAGTTCTGAGGTCTGTGTGTGCGGATGTCACATTTATGGCACCTACGTGTGACGTCCCACATACCATACAGCAGCCAGACTAAGTTTTTGTATATGGGCTGGACGTTCGGGTTGCCTCAGGCAGAGGATCCCTCATGTTTAGAATACTGCAACATGAGAATAGAAGGATATCTAGTAGATCAAAAGACCTAAATTTTGTTTGTGACAAACGGAACATGTTGGAGAGACAGGTATGTTTCTCAAAATTCCCATTCTCTGAACAAGCTTCCCATCTAGCAGCATAAATCTACATGGCTTTTCTCAGCTCATATCCACTCCTACCAGACTAGGTAAACCCCAAAACAAAGACAGCATCCTGGACTGGATCCTTACTAATAAAGATCCTGACCAGTACTCAGCAGGTACTCACCCAGAGGACATGAGTGATCACTTACTCACCTGTGTTATCAAATTCAAGAAAATCACCCCCCTTCTTACAACCATAAAAAAAATCAGGAACAATAATAAATTCAACGCCTCCATTTTTCAAACTGAACTTAAAGCCCACAACTGGACAATACTCAAGTCTCTTCCTCTTGAAGAGGCAGTTATCTACTTCAACACCACCTTCCTCAAGATTCTAGATTCCCATGCTCCAATACGGTCCATTAGAACTAAAACCAAAACCGCACCATGGCTCTCTAAGGAAACAAAATCCAAAATCCTATCTAGAAACAAGATGTGGGTCACATGGCACTCTAAAGACCCACACTCCCACCAAACCTTCCGCAACTTAGAAATGAAACTAAAAGAATGATCTTAAATGATAAAAAAACTTCTTCCTCCACCTCCAACACAAACACCTTAATAATCCACAAAACTCTGGGCAGGCTTAAACAAGCTCCTGCACCCAGGCCAGGCAACCACCCCCACTCCAACAACTTGCAAACAACAGTGCCCTGTAAACATTGCTAATACATTCAATAGTTTCTTCACAGAAACTATACAATCCCTGGCCACACAATTCAAACAAACAACCAGCCCACTCCACTACCCATGCCAGCAGAATACTACAACTACATCAGATCATCTATTTACCTTCGATCCAGTACCCATATCCTTTATAACATCTCTTCTTAAAAAACTAAAACCCACTAAGCTAGCAGCTGACCTTCTCCCAGCTGAGTTTCTGCAAAAAGCAGCTGAGGCCATTTCCTATCCCGTCTCCATAATCATAAACCGTACCTTGTCAGAAGCCTTCATCCCTCCATATGGAAAATGTCCCACATTATTCCTCTCCATAAAGGTGGTAGCTCACTAGAGCTAACCAACTACAGACCTATAGCTATACTCTCACCCTGGCCAAAATTATGGAAAAGTGTGTCCACAAACAACTGATGGAACACCTCACCAAAAATAAAATTCTAGCTAACTCCCAACATGGCTTCAGGCCAAATCACAGTACCACATCAGCCCTACTATCCTTTTCTAATACCATCAATAACTTCAGAAACAATAATAAACTATCATCTGCTCTTTTCTTAGACCTCTCCAAGGCCTTTGATATGGTGAACCACATTCAACTCCTCCATACATTAAAAACTATCACTCAGCAATTCCACGCTGAAATGGTTCCAATCCTACCTGTCCAATAGGCAACAGGCTGTTCTATGGCAGGACAAATTATCTACATGCCTACCTGTTACACTTGGAGTTCCCCAAGGATCTATTCTTGGCCCTCTTCTCTTCACCATCTTTGTTAATGACCTGCCCACAATCACCCCCATGCCACATGCATTCAATATGCAGATGATTCGACTATCATCAGCACTGCCTCCAACCTGGCAGACCTCACTGCTTCAACCCAAGACACCTTCAACCTAATAGAAAAATGGTTCTCAAGTCGACAACTAGTTCTCAACCCCAACAAAACAAAACTACTTACTTTCTCACCCACTAACAAGACTCTTCCCCCACCTTCTCTATTACATCCTCCAATGGAATCACTATATCACCAGAAGCTCACACAAAGCTATTAGGTGTTACCATTGATAACTCCCTTAAATTTGACACCCATTTCAATCTTACCATCAAAACCGTCAATAAAAGCTTGGCTCTCTATAAAGTAAAACACTTTCTCACTCCTCATGCTAAAATTACAATTGCCAGCACACACCTACTATCAACTCTTTTATATGCCTCCCCTCTTTACAAACCTAAACAAGACAACCCTTAACAAACTTGCTTCTTGTTACAATCACATAGCTAGATTTGCCACAAATTCCACCTTTAGAACGCACCACTGCACTAACTTGAAGCAACTAGGGTGGTTAGAGTTTTCCAGCCAACTCCATTTCAACCAACTCAAAATGGCTCACCAGATACTGTATCACCCAGAGAAAACACCAGCTCTGAAAAACATCATTCACCCCTATATTAACCTGCAATCTTTACGCTCCTCCAATAAGATCTTAGCTCAAACTACCAAAGCCAATAATTCTGCTGGGGATTCTCTATTCTCAAACTTTGTAGGTAAAATGTGGAACTCCCTACCGACCATGCTCACCTCAGAACCCTCACTCCTACAATTCAAAAAAAAGCTTAAACCCCATCTCAATACTCTCTGGCAATGTCCCTGTTCCAAACCTGATTAACCACTATAATTTACCCTTCTCTTACCTCACTATCCTTAACCGCTTTTTAACAAGGCGCCTTGCCTTTGTAACTGACCTATGTTTTTTTTTATATGCTGCTGCTGTTTTTTTTTTTTTTTTCTTTTTCCCAAGATGTGATGTATCTTTATATTGTATTTAGAACTCAACTATCTTCCTTTTTTTTGCATTAACAATGTTCATATGTCTGTTATGTACTTGGAGCTTTTCTCCCCGGGCCTCCGCTGAAAATGGACATGTATCCAGTCGGACTCTCCCGGTTAACAAATGTAAAATAAAATAAATAAAATAAAATAAATAATAAATAAATCCATATGAAGCAGAGTTCCTCCCTAACTCTAAGTGCAACATGAACCAGAGGATGCAGAAATTCACCCCAGTCTAACGCCTATGTCTCTGATCTACAGAGGCAGTCAAGTAAATCACCCTCTATAGAAATCAAATTTGAAAGATCACACTTGGGTTGCACGGCAAGGCTTATAAGGCCCAAGTAGTAAGTAGCCTAGTACATACCTATGAACCTAAGATTTTGACTCAAAATTTAGGTGTGACTGTGAGATAAGTGGTCAAGTTTTAGCATAACATTGTCGCAACTCAAAAAGCATCTTACAGCCCAGCACTTGCTCAGACCTAATAGCAAGCACTAATATACCCTGACAATGACTGCCCAGCAGGGCAAGGCTTTTTATTCACCCCTCACCAACCAAGTGACTAAGCAGCTCACCCTACTATTCAGGCATGACCAAAGGGCAACTTTAGGGGCACTCTCCAGTCCAGCTGGTGAATCTGGGTATCCTGAGGTAATGTTACAACTGCCTCATGTACACAGACAACCCTCTCCTCCTACCACAAAATACTAACATATGTGAGAGATGCAATTGTACAGACAAACTGGAAGCTAAGCTGTCTCCACCAAAGACTGGAACAGACAGTCAAGAGGAGAAGGTTAACACTTGCACCACAACTCCAGCCGCACACAGACCTACTAAAACAGCACTGGCAAAAAATACACAAAATGATACTCGGAGGCTCTAAATAAAAACCTGCAAAAACATCAGAGACCTCCAAAGCAGACACCCAAACAATCTGCACTTCCCGTCACAAACCAGACAACACATAAACCACACAATCAGTGTTCCGCACAATCACAGCCCTTAAGGAGAAATAGCATACCTAACACACTAGTAATAGGTGACTCTATAGTCAGGCACACTGACGTCCCACTCACTAGGCTGGACAAGCAGAAGGTTACTGTTAGCTGTCTGTCAGGAACCAGAATCCGCCACATAACACAAGCATTCAGGTCACTCCAGAACAAGTATAAATATGACTCTGTCATTGTTCATACTGGTGTGAATGACCTGAGAAGTACCTCCCTGGACTACATGAAAAGAGACATGGAAGAGCTCTCTGATCATGTAGCCCAGGCTGGTATGACCCTGACCCTGAGTAGCATCCTGCCCTCACCAAGAATGATACCTCAGTATAAAGAAAAAAGGATCAATTTCAACAATTAGCTAAGCTTCTGGTGTCATTCAAAGGGGATCCAGTGTCTGCCAGCCTGGGACGACATGCTCGACAAGCCGCGTTGCTTCCCAAGAGATGGCTTGCACCTATTACCCCTAGGCTTTTGAATACTGGCCAAGGTTCTTGCTGCCCCCATAGTGCCTTTTGTAGGCAAGGCTCAAAAGTCAAACCCACCTCCATAAACATCACAATTAACAAAAAACTGAGGGTTATACTACTCAACTCCAGGAGTTTAAATCTCGAAATGCACGCACTCGAAGCACTTCTTGGTACAGAGAACGTCGACATCTGTGCAGTAACTGAAACCTGGTTTAAGGCTCCAGAGAGCACCCCAGCACTACCAGGCTACAACTCATACCACACATTTCGGCCACAGAACACGGACCGAAACACAAAAGGAGGGGGTGTATCCATATTCATCAAGGATACCTACACCTCCAGGTTAGTGGCGCAGTATGATACCTCTGAGATCATCCATGTGCAACTAACATCGGGCAGATCTGCAGTGCAAATTGTGGCCTGCTACAGATCACCATCCATGACCCAGGACCACCACTCCACCTTTCTGGAGACACTGGAAAACATGAAGGTCCTACCAAACACCCTGACATTGGGCAATTTCAATTACCCTACCATTCACTGGGAAAACTACTAGAGTACAAATTCCCAGGCCCAGCGCTTCCTGGAATTCATCAACTCAAATGCCCTGCATCAGCTGGTAAACTCCCCTACCAGAGTTGAAAACATATTAGACCTGGTCATCACCAACATGGGCGACAGGTGTTCAACACCGAAGGTCAACCCGTCACTGGTGAGATCAGACCATAAACTAATCACTCTGGATGTCCACACCCCATCACCACCCCCAGCTAAGGAAACCACAGTAAAAAACTTTTCTAAAGCAAACTTCACCTTACTTAAGACAGAGGTGGTAAGTTTCACAGCCCCCCACGGTAAAGGATAATGCTGCCCAAGATGCAGAAACCTTTACAAATGCACTCTATCAGCACCTACAAGGATGCATGGATCGTGCCATCCCTAGCAAAACCAAGACTCACTCCTCTAAGAGAAGGAAACCAGTTTGGTGGACCCCTGCAATAAACAGGTTATACAATAGAAGGAGGAAACTAGTTCAGGAAAAAAGCAAATCCCAAGAAGGAAAGACATCCCTGATCAGTATCAGTAAGAAACTAAGGTCCCTCATGAAATCATCCAAGGCTAACTTCAAAAGAAAAATAGCCAAGGATTCAAAAGATAACCACAATGCCTCCTTTAGCTATGTTAAGAATCTAAGTGGCAACTCGCAGATATGCACTGAACTAGTGCAAAACAGCACAAAATATACTGAACCTACTGATATTGCCAACATCCTGGCAGATAGATTCAGTGCAAACTTCACCCCCCTCTCACCTCCAAAAGGGCCCACAACAATACCGGAAAAGTGTAGTGTCCCAAAAATGACAGATGAAAACAGCCCTTTCAAAAGCCAAAAACACAGCGTCAATGGGACCAGATGGTGTCCCAGGCTGCGTCTTGTACGAATTACAGAACAAACTAACCCCCCACCTAAACACGCTGTTCAACCTCAGCCTCTCCACAGGCTACATGCCCATAGAATGGCGCACAGCTACAGTTATTCCTCTCCACAAAGGAGGGGCCACAACTGACCCTGGTAATTATTGCCCCATAAGCCTGACTAGCCTGGTGTGCAAGGATATGGAGCACATCATCATGGAACTCATTAACAAAGACATTGGGAACCTCCAAACACTTGACCCGACCCAGTTTGGCTTTGTTAAGGGCAGATCATGCTTACTAAACCTGGATGACTTCTTCGAGACAGTCACCAAGGCCAAAAACGAGGGAAAGGTGGTTCACACAGCCTACCTTGACCTCGGCAAGGCTTTTGACACCATTCCCCACTCAGGTATTACAGAAAAACTCACCAGCCTGAACATAAACCCCTACGTCATGAGATGAGTTGTCAACTGGCTTACAGACAGAACTCACACGTTAAGAATAGCGGGCTCCAGGTCCAACTCTAAACCATTCACAAGTGGTGTCCCGCAAGGCTCTGTACTGGGACCCCCACTGTTCGGCATATATTTCTCAGAAGTACAGGCAAACACAGGAGCACTATGGCTAACCAAGTTCACCGATGACTGCAAACAGGGAGCCATAATTGACTCTCATGCTGACACGGACATCCTCCACAAAAGGGCCTTACTGAGACAGACACCTGGTGTCAAAGTCATGGCCTCAAGCTAAATGCCAAAAAATGCATAGTCATCCCGTTTGGGAAAAACAAAACACCCACGAATTGCCACACAGGTGGCAGCCCCCTTAATACAGAAGGGGTAATAAGAGATCTGAGGGCCCAGGTAGACAGTAATCTCTCTTTTGACAATTATATTGCCAAAGTAGTTAGGAAATCCTTCTATGTGGCCTAATTACTAAAGGGTTCGCATCTAGAAATAAAGAGGTTGTAGTGTCCCACTACTCGTCAATCATTAGACCCATCACAGAGTACAATGCCCCATTTGGGATGTACCTCAAAAGACACTTCAACAGCTGGAAAGACCACAAAAGTACCTCACTAAGAGGATTACTGGCCTCAAACATATGTCCTATGCAGCCCAACTGTAAAAACTCTGGCTGTACTCAGTGGCATATCCTTACTCAGAGGTGATTTCTGCCTGACTTATAAAGCCATGTCCAACTCAGAACTGATGGACATGCTCCAACTAAAGAAATCCAAGTCACTGCGAGCCACGCACTCTAGTGAGGTAAACCCCACCACAACAATAAATAGAACATGCTGGAGGGATAGATTCCTGTCACAGAGACTCCCCATGCTTTGGAACAAAATTCCAAATTACATCAGGCAGAGCCCCTCACTAACACTCTTCAAGAGAAACCTTGACGAGTGGATGGGTAACAGAAAATACACCCCTGGGATCACTTCATTGGCTCTGCTTGAACAAAGGATCAGTTAATTAATTAATGGGGTGGTGACACACTCTGGGCTAGGCTTATAAATGCCCTCGGGCAGATAGCCTAGTACCTACCTATGAGGAAATGTAATAGGCATGGCTGTTTATTTCAGGAGAGCAGCTGAAAGTACACCATTATAAATCATTATAAATAATGATAAATAACAGTAAAGAAATATGACTTTCTCTAAAGTGAGAAAGGATAATGGTGTAACATGACTTAGAGGACTGGAGCATATAACAAATGTTGCATTACGTAAGAATGGAGTGGCTGGTAAGATTTAATGGTTCTAAAAGATACAACCAGCTTGCACCCCAAATGAGAAAAGAATATGAGGTAAAAAAAAAAGTATGCCCAATTTATATACAAGTTCTATTTGTGAAAAATACACTAGCGATGATTGAGAAATGTACCCTGAAAGACAGATACATGATATTACTAAAAGACTTGCAGCACTGCAGAAAATGGAAGAATGCAGTTCTGATCAAGATTAAGAAAAGGAATGATTTATTAGATGGTTATAAAATGTAAATAATGTATATATGATAACAATAAAGATACTGTTAAAAAAAAAAAGAAGGAAAGGTAGTTCATGCACTAAGGTTGTTCAATATTCAACTTCCTAGAAAATTGGATCTGAGCAAAATATTAAAAAAACATTTCAAACAAATATGAATCAAGGTACAAGTCAATCTCGTGTGACTACAAAAGTCACAAAGCTTCCAACGAACTATAAAACTACAGTTGTTTTATTTATGATGGCCTATTTGTATTGCTGTTTTTTCTCCGCAAGTACATCTTGCTACAAAATAAAAAAATGCTAATAAAACCCCACTTTTAAAATGGAAGATATCAAATATCTGGAATATGTAGGGTTCAGGGAATGGATATGATTTTCACACTACTGAAGATATGTTACTTGTAAATCTCATCCTTGGCATCACAACTCTACAAACCCCTATATATGTACATATATACACATTAGCCACATGCATACAAATCTATATTTATATATATACTTAAATGCAAAAATACATATACGAGTGTGCGCACATGTGTGTGTACATACATATATGAGTGCGCGCACATGTGTGTGTGTGTGTATATACATATATGCACAGACATTTATCTCACTCACTCCTATAGTGCCTTTTTTGCATACTTCCAGTTAACACAGATAACTCTTTATGGCACCTAGAACTTTTCTGGGTGTGGCTTCTTTAACTAAGTGACTTATCAGTCAAAAACAGGCAGTACTGGAAAGAGCAAGGACCTATTAACAAAATGACACTAAGATAACAAAGTCAATCTGTGATGTCCTGCATAAGAGAAATTAATCACTGTTTGCCTCTTATTATTCACATTTATGTTAATGTTTTCATAACCAAGACACCTATATGCTACTGAGGGGTATGTTGCGAAATGCCATGGTGGCAGACAGGGGAAATTCATTGTCTATGTCCATTTATATTACACTATAACGTAGATATTGCTAGTTATTTGTTGGTTATTATGAAAATAAGCAATATTTTCACATATACATAATATTTCAAAAAACATTTTTTTAACAAACTATTTAATGACATCAGGTGAAACTTTAGATGTTGTTAAAGAAAACTGTCACTGATTTGTGCACTGTAAGTTGCATATATTGAGAGATATTCGGTGTTACTGACATTACTAATTAATTAAGCAAATTCTTCCATATTTCTGCACTCCCACTAGGGGAACAAATATCCTACATCTGGTACTCACAAATATGGGAGAGCACTGCACCCCACCTAGTGTGATGTCCTCACTGGTAAAAATCACATCACAAAGTGATCTCCCTTGAAATAAAGGTAAAACTAGTCCCCCCACCTAACCCCCAAAACTTTTAATAACTTCTCTGAGGTAAATTACTCCAAGCATAGCTAGTTTCAAAACGCTCCCTCAAATCCAAAAAACATAGAAACCTATGCAAAGGCATACACAAAAGCACTGTGTGGCCATATAAACAACAGCAAAGAAACGGCAGTACCGGACCAAAATAAACCCAGGTCAAACCGCAAAAAAAAGCCACCCTGGTGGACCCCTTGTATTAACAGGTTGAACAACAAAAGAAAGAAAATCCTGTCAAGAACTAAGACGGAAAGTGCACAACTGAGAAAAATGTCCCTCATTAGTCTAAACAAGTAAATCAGGAAACTAGTCAAATCTCTGAAATCAGATTTTGAGGTACAAATAGCCTCCAAAGCTAAGGATAACCATAAGGAATTTTTCAGTTATGTCTGCAACATTAAGGGCAACACCCAGCAATGTACGGGATTAGTTGTACATGGCATCACCTATACTCAACCAGAAGCTATAGCAAATCTGCTGGCTGAAAAATTCAGCTCAAATTTCACCTCCCCATCACCCCCAGTTATCCCCCAAAAATACCCTCCACCACTCCACCGCCAATTATCACCATGGAATAGATTGTCACTGCACTCTCTAAAGCTAAAACCATGGCTTCAGTATATACTAACAATATTAACAGGTTGCCACTTAAACAGCTTAAATCAGGACGTATCCTGCCCATTAGGATCTCTATTTAACCACAGCCACCAGACTTTCTTCATTACGCCAGAGTGGAGGGCAGCAACAGTCATCCCTCTGCAAAAAAGGGGGACCATCTACTAACTCAGTAAATTACAGATCTCCAAGTTTGACTTGTATGTAAGGCTATGGAAAGAATAATTATAAACTTGATAAATAATGACATTGGAAACCTCCAGACATTGGACTCGACCCAATTTGGTTTTGTCAAGGGCAGGTCATGCCACCTGAATCTTGTGGATTTCTTTGAAAAAGTCACTAAGGCCATGGATAATGGTAAAACAGTACATAACACCTACCTCGATATGGCCAAGGCATCTGAAACAATTCCCCACACAAGTATTATAAAGAAACTCACAAAACTGGGCCTAAATCCCTACTTCACCAAAGGGATAGGCAGTTGGCTCAAGGACGGGACATATGTGGTTAAAGTAGATGAATCCAGAGCCAGTAAGTGGCCAGTTACTAGTTGTGTGCCACAGGACTCGGTGCTGGGACCATTCCTGTTCGGAATATACTTCTCTGAAGTCCAGGCTAATTTGGAAGGCCTCTAGATGACAAAGTTTGCTGATGACTGCAAACTGGGAGTAATCAGGGACTCCTCCAGTGATATAGATATCCTTCAGGAGGGTTTAAATCAGACAAATGATTATTGCCAGAACCATGGCCTAAAACTAAATGCAAAAAATGTATTCTCATACCCCTGCATATTACACCATCAATAGCACACCCCTAAGAGTAAACTCAGAAGTGAGAGATCTAGGTACACAGAGACTGAACGTTGACTGCTATGTGTCCACAGTGGTGAAGAACTCTTAAGTGGCACAACTTGTAAGTAAAGGTATGGCATTCAGATCCAAGAAAATTATTGTCCTGCTGTACTCAGCCCTCATTAGACCAATAATAGAGTACAATGCACCATTTGTCATGTATTTGGCTAGGCACTTGCAGGAGTTGGAGCAACCGCAGAGGTTCCTCACAAAGAAAATACAGAATGTAAACATGGCCTATATGGATAGACTAAAAGCCCTATCCCTTTATTCCGTTTCCTACCAAATATTAAGGGGTGACCTATGCCTGACCTACAAGGCACTCTCAAATCCGTCCCTAATGAAAGCGTTACACATCCAAATGTCAAACAGTATGAGGGTCACCCAAACTTAGTCAGTGACTCAAACAAAACATATTAGAGAGACAGACGTGTCTCACAGATTGCCCCTTCTTTTGAACAGGCTTCCTATTCACGTTAAGCAGAACCCTTTCCTGGCCCTTTTCAAATGCAATTTGGATCAATGGATGGGGAATTGCAAATTCAAACCTGAAACAGCCCCTACATCCCTTATGAACAGGGGTAATCTGTAATGTACTCAAGGCACAGGCACAGACCCATGCTAACTCTTGTCTCTAGGGGCCAAATATTAAATCAGGTTATACTGGCTAGGCTTGTAAGGGCTCTTAAATGGTTAGCTTAGTAATCTCCTATGAACCTATGTAAATATGTCCACAAATATGCACTCTGAGGAATTTCTTGCCAACATGTAAAAGCTTACATCTGGTTAACAAAAGTGTTCTAGCAATATGTCTCCAAGCTGTAAAGTTTCCAAGACAAGACAATTTGTGAAAGTTTAAAAAAATATAATTCTGGGTTTGTGTGTATTACAATATACTGTAGTATTTATGGAAAGGCTTTTAAAGCACTGACTTTTATCACTGTAAAAAATGCTTCTTACTGATTACAGAGAAATTTGTACAGATCGAACAGCTTTTATTGTTCACAAAATATTTATATTTGTTTATCTTATGCTTTTTAAGTCAATTTTTCAGAAAATTATCTGAAATGCAAGGATGTGTGTAATCTGCTAGAAGTGTGGCATTCCACACCACATCACTGTTAATTTGATATACATACATATGCATAGAATACCTACATATATAAAACGTATAAAAATACTCACTTTTTCTCCTCCCCTCCTCTCATGCTTTATAACAAATACCCCACCTTGAGAGTCATTGACTATCAACTACTAACCCCTTCTTACCTGCATTATTGTCCTTCCTAGTCTCTATTTTTCTTTCTCTTACTTATTGGTTTTTATTTTTTCTCTCAAATGAATGTTGATGCTTAATTACTATGTTTAACTGTTGCCTGATTGTATTTGTAACCCCTCTATTTGTAACCCCTCTATTGAATTAAGACATGTTTATCTCCAAAATCTACTCTAATGTCTCTGTACAGTATTTACAAAATTTACTTTCTTTACATGTTATGCTGTATAATTTAAGTTTTTAATGCCTTAATGTATTTGTGCGTGGAGCTTTTCTCCCTGGGCCTCTGCTGAAAATGGATATGTATCCAGCTAGACTAGCCCGGTCAACAAATATAAAATAAATACATTATCCATTTATAGATGCATCTAATTTCCATATGGAGATTTGCATCAGTTATTGCTTCACTGAAAAAGCCAGAAATGAGATATACAAATAATGTCCTTCAATACATTTTAGCTGTTTTAACTTTGACCAAAAGGTAAGCTTAAGATTTCTGATCACTGGTATGAATTTTCTTAAAGATTTATCAGTAATATTGCATTTTGCTTTATTACTGTATGTTGGATATGCGAGCTGGTGGTGGTGACTTCCAATGATCCCCCCCCCCCCGTCTTCCACTGTAGTGTGACTGTGGAGTTGTGACATAAGTTAGGGGATACGGGGCTCCCCCATCCCACAAAAAGCATTTATTTAGTTACTTATTTTAGTTTTGCTGTTTTTTTATTAAATGAGTTTAGATAACTTGTGTTCGATAAGTGGTGTTTTGATAAGTTAAGCTTTAGCTGAAATGACATAAATCCATGTGTTTATGTATGTGTGTGCATATATGTACATGTGTGTGCAAGATGATGGGTCAGAAAAATATTGCAGAACTGTGCGACAAAAATGAATTGCTACTCACTGCTGTCAGTGCAGTGTGTATGCTTGAGTACATTAACAAGGAGAATAAAACTACAAAACCATCATTTTTTCTGATGGGCTTCCCTTACTATTTATATATACCTACTCAGAGATTGCACAATAGCATGGAAAGGGCATATATCCCAACCCATCTTCTGCAGTGATCTCACACCAACATTGGCCACGTCTGTTAACCAAATGAAACAGATGGATCAGCTGCTAAACATTCACGTGTCAATCACAGTAGATGAGCCTGTATATACTCATTCACGTGTGTGTGTGTGTGTGTGTGTGTGTGTGTGTGTGTGTGTGTGTGTGTATGTGTGTGTATATATATATATATATATATATATATATATATATATATATATAAAAAAGACACACACACACATGGTTTACAGGAAAGTGGTTGAGTAGTTAGGTGGTCAACTGCACTTGCGGTAGTCGGAGACAGCTACAAAAAAATAGACATCTGCTTGCTGAACTGGTCAAGTGCAGCTGGTGGCAAGCTAGTTATTTTCTGTGTGCCAGTATGTTTTAATATATTTAAGTAATCGTTATGTGGGAGCGTTTGGAAATAGATGCATTGTCCACCCCCACAAAAGGTATTGTGTGGAACAGTGCATATGATTATATCAGTGTGTGTGTGTGTGTGTGTGTGTGTGTGTGTGTGTGTGTGTGTGTGTGTGTGTGATTAGCTGTGCAATTGTTTTGGCTCAAATGAGTGTGCTGAAACTGCTTTAGAGTTTGGTGATCTTTCATACATGTGTGTGTGTGCACACGCACACATATACCTACAATAACTAAAACAATGTAGTAAGAGTAGTAAACCGCAACAGCAATGTAGCAATGTAAGGAAATATTTACTTTGTCAGCAATGTCTACAACTTGTATTTAAGTGCAGTTATCCTATGAATAACAAATATCTATTTAGTCAGGTACTCCCAAGTCCTTGATGTTTTGTCTCTGACTGAACTGAAGCAAATTCTACAACTGCAAGACTCCACTTTATCCAATACAGTGTTCACTTTTGCACTGTGCTTCACCTACGGTACTATGATCATAAGGGTAGTTTTTCCAAACAAATGGTGCTGGTTCCCCCTATGCTAAAATACTGCACTGCTTTTATGTTACTTGTTTTTATGGATATTTGTGTTTTCAATCATTTGTCATCTACAACTTACCTGTTTTGACAGCTTGGGAAGTAATCACTCAAGGGTACGCACACTATTTTCAGATTAAATATGGTACCAAGTGTGAAGTCCCTCCTCTGGGACAGTTATCAAGGAGTCTCAATCTTCACCACAGACACTAATGAGGGATGTTCACTTGGAACAAAAATAGATACACAAAGTATTTCCAGATATAGCTCTCTGCACCAAGCACAATTTCCCTTAAGAGCACAACAAACTCAGTCTTGGGGCTGGGTTTCCCTATCTCTCTTTCTCCAGACCCGAAATAAGACCCCACATTGACACAACCATAGAGTTGAGTCCTCAGCCAAGTGTTCCAAACCAAGTCCTGTGTGAAACCAGTGCTCTGTGTCCCTGCTCCAAGTAGCTGGCACACAGATTTGATTTTCACACACACACACACACACACACACACACACACACACACACACACACACACACACACACACACACACACACACACACACAGACACACACCTGGGAAAGGCTGGCACAGATTTAACAGCTATGCTCCCCTCTGCCCAGACTAGAAGGTAGATACTACCACTAGAAAACTCCAAAGCCAGCTACTCTAAGGCCCTTACAAGGATACCCAATTATACGGAGTAAAAGTAATACTAATACAAATAGTAGTGTCTGACCAATGCAGCAAGGCTTTTAGGAGTGGCCACAGTGTCAACAAATAAATACAAGTACTCTCAAAAGTTAAAATATTCTGTAAAAGGTCAGTCACAATGAAAGGTTTAAATATATTTAATAATAAATAATAAGAGAACATGAAAATACTAATATCTACTTACAATAAACACCAGAGTGTCGATCACAGGAAATATTAAAAATAACACAGATAGATACACATAGATACAGGATAACAGTACTTAACTAATCTCACTATATTTTCCTGACTGATCTAAAGAATTTCTATTCCATGGAAACTTACTAAATCAAGGAAAGAGGAAGTGGGTGAGTGATCCTTCTTTGTCAGGTTTCAAAAAACAGACTGCTCTGAGGCTTTTGTCTCATCTAGTATTAAGGTTGGCTTACGGAATGACATCACACACATCTGATCATCTGACTTCTGGTTCCCACACTACCCCCTTTACTAGCAACTGAACCAGAATCTAGCACATGTGTGTCATAATACAAACACAAAGAGCTTTGATAAGATGTGTTATACCATATGGAAACTATAAAACCATTTCAGAAACTTCCACCCTTCTAGGGTAGCAATTAGTTCATCCCCAACAGTAATATAGTAGGATTTTTAGTCCTAGTTTTTAGAGACAATTTGTCTCTAGCTGCAATCAGAACTGTAAGATAAAATCTTTACAGCCTAAACCAGGTAATTTAATTTCAGACTATTTTTCAAAGTTTCATCAAACCAAAGAAAACACAAAACCTAATAAATCCAAAAGGTGCACACAGATTTGGAGTACCAAACTGTTTTAATCCTGGTACCTCGGCATTTCGCCTTCAAGGGATATCAACATATCAAATGATCAAAACACATGGGGTCAGTCACTTTCATCTACAGACTGCTTCAGTATATACGTGCGCAGTACAGCCATTTTACTGAATAAACACCTCAGCTACAGAAAGTACAGTTTTGTACCTACCATAAATGTAGATGTCCGATAGGTATGCATCTGCAGTCCTTACATATGGGTTGTCCTGCCTCAGGCAGCCCCTCGGTCGGCCGGATTCCAAAGTCTGGGCCCGGCGTCGGCTGATGTCGCCTCCATCCCGATGTCAGAGCGCCTGGGATATAAAAGCATCAGCCGACGCCATCTTCCTCAGTTTTTCTTGCCCCAGATGCCAGTTGCCCTCTAAGTAAGGCTAAATTTGGATAATGAAAAATTCCAAACATGCACAGCAACAAAAAACAAATACACCATAAAAGATAACCCCAGCTAGCTAAAAAAAGAGGGATAGGTATCCAAAATATACCACAGAGGGGTAGGAGGGAGGGAAATCCTGACTGCAGATGCATACCTATCGGACATCTA
The DNA here is from genome assembly GCF_019279795.1 of Protopterus annectens. Taxonomy (NCBI): domain Eukaryota; kingdom Metazoa; phylum Chordata; order Ceratodontiformes; family Protopteridae; genus Protopterus; species Protopterus annectens. The sequence goes on along the minus strand of NC_056741.1, from coordinate 915,539,222 downwards.
CATTTATGGTAGGTACAAAACTGTACTATGTCCTTCAAGGATGCATCTGCAGTCCTCACATATGGGTAGAATACCATAGCCAAGCTGGGGGGGGGGGTAGGACCTAAGAAAAGGATGGTGTAGCTAACATGCCCTGCAGGACTGCAGTAGCAAAGCCTGCTCTGGATCTGGAATATAAGGGCAAATTGTAATGCTTGGAAAATGTATGCACGGAGCTCCATGTAGCAGCTTCGAAAATGTCCTTTGTAGCCACCCCTCTTAAGAAGGCTGTGGAGGTGGCTGTTGCTCTGGTGGAATGAGACCTAATGTTAGCTGGCACAGCTTTTCCATGAAAGGAGTAACAGAACCGAATGCAATTTCATATCCATTTTGAAATTGTCTGTTTGGAAATTGCTTTTCCTTGTACACCAGCAGCATATACTACAAAGAGTTGGTCAGTTTTTCTGTAAGTCTTAGTTCTGTCCAAGTACTATCGAAACTGTCTGTGGATGTCCAAAGTATGCAGAAGTTTTTCTCCTTTATTTTGTGGATTTGGAAAGAAGGTAGGCAGGTGAATAGCTTGGTTCAGTGAAACCCTGGATACCACCTTCGGCATGAATGAAGGATTGGTTCTCAAAGAGACTCTGTCTTGATGAAAAATGAGAAATGGCTGAACTGCCATGAGGGCCTGTAACTCAGATACTCTTCTCGCTGAGGTTATGGCCAGGAGGAAGGCAGTCTTCCAAGACAGGAATTGTAGTTCTGAAGATGCTGCTGGTTCAAAGGGAGGAAGAGTTAATTTTTCCAACATGAAGTTAGGGTCCCATGTAGGCACTGGTGGTTTCCTTGGAGGGTTGATGTTTTTTATCCCTCTTAGAAACTGTCTTAGCAGAGGATGAGAGAATAAAGGTGGGTCAGTGTTGTACTCTGCTGAAATTGCTGAAGCATGGATCTTTATGGAGGAATAAGAAAGGCCATTATGGAGCATTTCAGCCAAGTATTCTAGAATATGTGGAATGCTCATGATTGTCGGATCTTGACCCTTTGCGGTGTTCCAGGTACGAAATCTTTTCCATTTTGCTGAATATGCTTTTCTTGTGGAAGGCCGCCGGGCTTCCATGATGATATCCTGTACCCTCTTGGATAGTTTATCCTGGCAAGGAGTCAAGGTATTCCCCAGGCTGTCAGCTGCAAGGTTTTTAGACTGGTGTGCAGAGTCTTGTAATTGTGCTGTGTCAAAAGAAGTGGCCATTGTGGTAGAGGCCAAGGTTTTGTGCGTGACATGCTCCTTAACAGTGGGTACCAGTGCTGTCTTGGCCAGTCCGGGGCTATCAGGATTACTTTTGGTTGCTCTATCCTGATCTTCAGTAAGACCTTGGTCATTAATGGAAGAGGTGGGAATGCATATACTGTTAGAGTATTCCAGTTGAATGAGAGGGTGTCAACTTTCCATGCTTGAGGATGGTATGTCCTTGTGCAGAATTTCCTCAGTTGATGGTTGTGGTGGGAGGCAAAAAGATCTATGTCCGGCGTTCCCCATGCATGTGTAATCTGGAGAAATATATCCGGGTGCAACATCCATTCATGTGGATCCATGATGTTTCTGCTCAGGCTGTCCGCCAGAACATTGTCTTTTCCTGGTACGAACTGGGATTGCAGTTCTATATTGAGTTTCAGGGAAAGGTCCCACAGATTCATTGCCAGCCTGCAAAGAGGGTATGAATGGGTACCCCCTTGCTTGTTTATGTACCACATAACTGTGGTATTGTCTGTCTTTATTAACAGGTGACCTTGGTGCAGGAAGAGCTTGAAGCGCTCGATGGAATGTATCACTGCCAGCATTTCCTTTTGGTTGATGTGCAGATGCAATTCCTTTTGTGTCCATTGTCCTTGAATGCATCTGCCTTCCATGTGAGCTCCCCATCCATGGTCTGAGGCATCCGTTGTAATGGTTTGGCTGATATGCGGCTTGCTGAAAGGCAGGCCAATGTTTGACTGGCTTGTTTTTGCCCACCACAGGAATTCCTTTTGAAGGCAAGGAATGAGGGGGATCAAAGTTTCTAGACTGTGACTGTGCTGAGACCATAGACTCCTTAGGTACCATTGTAGTTTCCTCATATGCAGCCTTGCTTGTGGAATCAAAGAATGCAAGATGCCATGAATCCCAGGGCCTGCAGGATTTTACTTGCAGTTATCTGGGTTTGTGTTGTCAGATTTCTGAAATAATCCGATAGTTATGCTTGTTTTTCTTCTGTGAGAAAAGCCATCTGGGTGTTTGTATCCAGTTTTGCACCCAGGAAAATTATTCGTTGGGATGGAACAAGTCTTGATTTCTGAATGCTGACTGTGTATCCCAAGGCCTGTAGTAGTCAGATGACATAGTTTAAGTGTTCTACCAGTGTTTGCTGGCTGTACGCTTGTAAGAGGCAGTCGTCCAGGTATGGGTAAATTTGAATCCCCTGAAGTCTGCAATGTGCAACTACTGATGCCAGGCATTTCGTGAATACTCTGGGCGCAGTAGATAAGCCAAATGGCAATGCTGAGAATTGATAATGCTCTGAACCTGCAAGAAATCTGAGGTGTCTTCTGCAACTTTGTCTGATAGGGACATGCAGGTATGCCTCCTTGAGGTCCAGAGTTAACAGCCAGGACCCCTTGCCCAGCATGGGAAGGAGTTGCTGTAAGGTCAGCATCTTGAATTTTGGAACGATGAGGTAAATATTCAGTGCGGACAAGTCCAGTATTGGTCTCCATTGCTTTTCTATTCTTGGAACAAGGAATAGTCTGGAATAAAATACTTGGCCTTGTTCTGAGAGGGGAACCCTTTCTATTGCCCTCATTTGAAGTAGCTTGGAAATTTGTTTGAAAGCCTCTGCCCTTTTGTTTGGTGGCAGGTTTGGCATGCCTTGCCTTTTTGGTAATGTATGAAAATGGAATCTGTATCCTTTGTCTATTATTTGCAGTATACATTTGTCCTTTGTAATACTGTGCCAATTTTTTGAGAATAAAGATAGCTTTCTGCCCAAAGGTGCTTCCAATTGAGCCCTGGTTGGCGGGGTCATAGTCAAGTCATTGAGATGGTCCTTGTGTAGTAGTTGTAGGTCCTGCCGTACCTCTCTGGTTTGGAGGCTGCCATTGACGTCCTCTGTATGAGCCTCGAGCTTGCCCTCTACCTCTGGAGCGCCTGTTTCTGCCTCTTGGAAATCTGTCTGTGTCCGGAAAGGACCAATTCTTAGAAGGCCAACTTCTGCTGAATCTTGGTGGCTGGACCTGTAGGAAATCTTTGACTGTTTGTACTGATTTAGCCTTTTCCTCAAATTTCTTTAAGACCTCTTGAGCCGTGGAGCCAAATAACTTTTGTTTTTCCAACGGAGCATCCAGAAGCTTCGCTTTAACATGATCTGGCAGTGTTTGTTCCTTCAGCCAAGCATGTCTACGTATGACTGCACCTGTCATTGCTGACCTACATGAAGCTTCCAATGCATCATAACCACACTGCAAGAAATGGTTGCTAACCTGCTGGGAGTTATGTACCAGATCCTGAAGTGCCTTGCGATCTAGGGGTTCAGGTGAAGAAAGTTTTTTATGCAATTCATCTAACAAATACTCTTGGTACAGTATCATATGGAATTGACAATTTAATGCCCTCATAGAAAGAGTGGAAGAAGTATACACCTTTTTACCCCATCTCTCTAAAGCCCTGGACTCCCTTTCAGAAGGGAGTGGGTTTTTAGTAGTGGTGGTTGCAACCCCTTTAGGGCCCTGGGAAATAGTTTCTGGGTCAGCAGAGTGGCCCTTGTAAAGAAAATGATGCGAGTCCGGGACCCTGTAGTACCTATCGGGTTTGACAGGAGCCGGAGGAAGTGAGTCAGGGGAAATACTAGACTCAGAGTACACATCATCAATGACATTTAAAACTGGAGGAATAGCCAAAGGTCTATGTTGAGGTAAATGCAAAAAAGTTCTTAATCTCTTCCTGGAGTCAGAGAATTCCTGGCCCTGCCATTTGAAATGCTCTCTCATGGAGTGGAGGGTCTCCCCAAAGGACAACTCTTCAGGAGGGGAGGCCGAGGGAATAGATTCCTCTGCATCAGAATCCTCGTAGGCCGTAAAGGCCTCCTCCTGGTAGTCTGATAGGGCAGAGTCATCTGAGGCCTCATCAGAAGACTGGGAATCTGTCTGCTCAACCCTGGGCCTTTTGTCTTGAGGAGGTTGAGAGCCCCTGTCCGGATGTGGCTGAGAGCCCCTAATTAGGGAAATAAGGTCCTCAGCTAAACTTAAAATCTGTGAACCGGTAGTGGATCCCTGAGGAATAGTCTTGGAAGGGAGAGATTTTGGCTGTTTAGCAGCTTTAGCATGTGTAAATGCCTTAATGGACATGGATACAGGAGGCCTGGCTGCCCCACGTGCTGGAGTAGTCTTATCTAGAGAAATGGTGTTGGAAATTTCCAGAGCACCGGTTTCAGTAGGAAATTCTATAACCGACTCAGAGGTGGCCTCAGGGGCCAAGACTGTCGGTTGTGCGGTTTCGTCGGTCGGAAGCACAGAGGATTCGGTTTCGGCAGAGACCGAGACACTCGCGGTAGGCCTGGGCGTGGTTTCGGCCGAAACCACGGACCGCATGTGTCGGTCCTTGTCCTTCTGTTTTTTGGGTAAATGAGGAGTCGGAAGCTCCGACGGCATAGTGTAACAGTATTTTTCCCAAAAAAAATCCTCTGCGAACTCCGCCCGACGCCTAAGAGTGCGTCTATTGAAAGAGGCACAGGCCGAGACGTCGTGGTCTGGGCCTAGGCAGGGTAGGCAGTAAGAGTGGAAATCCTTATGAGGTATTTGTTTCCCCACAAGATAAACAATTATTAACTTTAACCATTTGATCTGACATCGGCTGAGGCAAGAAAGAGTCCCCAATGAGGTACTTAGCTTTTTGAAGTCTTCGGTTAGCTGAAATCTCAGGAGCTGGCCGACCGGCACTTGCGAACTGCTTCTGCTTCGGGCACTGCGCGGCAAGAAAGACAGAGGAAGATGGCGTCGGCTAACGCTTTTATATCCCAGGCGCTCTGACATCGGGATGGAGGCGACATCAGCCGACGCCGGACCCAGACTTTGGAATCCGGCCGACCGAGCGGCTGCCTGAGGCAGGACAACCCATATGTAAGGACTGCAGATGCATCCTTGAAGGACATCTGCAAATCAATAGTGCCAGCCTTAGGCAATGCAGAGTAGGCAAAGGACTCCATGGAGGCTCTTGTTGCACACTAGTCACCTGTACCTCCCCAATGTATCTCTCTCGTTTCCCCCCCTATTCTGGTCCCACACCATCCAAACAGATTATTTATTTCTTGTTTTTACAGGCTAACACTCCACTGTAATAACTTTGGAGGAAATGACTGAATTAAGCTGTTGGGCTAGGTGCCTAAATCATAGGTTTGCAGATGATCCTAGGGGCCTAAATCATAGGTTTGCAGATGATCCGAGGTGTATCTCAACTCTTTTTTCTTACAACTTTTTGTTCTAATGACTCCTTAAATTGAACAATGACAACATCAGTCACTTTCATCAACAGAATGACTCAGCAATTAAAATTCAATGTTATTGACTGTATACACCTCAGATATCATAACGAAATAAAATAAAAAATAATAATTGACTACAGTAATTTTAACCAAACTACAAACACACACTCGTATACAACTGGCCATCAATTACAACCACTTGTGTGATTATATGTGTCATTATACATCTTAAATGTTTGATTATCAAATGAATTAAATACATAACTGCCACACAGGAATTTAGCTTGTCTGCACATTACTGTCAGAATACAATGTGCAACCACAATGCAAGCCTTCTACCTCACAAATGCATCTCAAATGTTTAACTCAATAATACATACATACATATCACATCATATCATCAAGAATCAAAGAGAATGTTAAAAAAATTGTGGTGCGCAAAGGGCCTTTATATACTTAGAAACTTGCTAGAACAACAAACAGGCTTTGCATTAGTGTGTTTTTCTTCTTCTTCTTTCGGCTTTTCCCTGTTGGGGGTCGCCACAGCAGAACTCCAGTCTGCTAATGATTGGCAGCAGATTTTTATGGTGTCAAGTTGCCAGCCCGATGCCCAACCTTCAGCGAAGGCACACCCATTCACGCATGTCTTTCAAACGCTACTCGACCGCAGGGAGGACGTGCAGACTCCACACAGAAGATGCTCCAGCCGAGAATCAAATGGGAGTACCTCTTGCTGTGAGGCGACAACGCTACCACTGCACCATCATCATCATCCATCATCATCATCTTTCGGTTGTTCCCGTTAGGGGTTGCCACAGTGGATCATCTGTTTCCATTTTTTCCTGTCCTCTGCATCTTGTTCTGTCACACCAACCACCTGCAAGTCCTCTCTCACCACATCCATAAACCTTATCTTAGGCTTTTCCTCTTTTCCTGTTTACCTGGTAGCTTCTTCCTTAGCATCTTTTTCCCAATATACTCAGCATCTCTCCTCAGCACATGTCCAAACCAACGTAATCTTGCCTCTCTGGCTTTGTCACCAAACCACCACGGCTTTATTAGTGTGCTTTTCTAAAGGTTATTAATTCTGAATTTCAAATGTCCATCATCATTTAGTATGTGCAATCTTACTTTGCCAGAAAAAAAAAACTATGAAATATGTGGCAAAAAATCAAAGACATTCTGCTAATTAGGGGACAGTTGAAAGTACGTACACCCTGTTATACACAGACAGACACACACACACACACACACACACACACACACACACACACACACACACACATGCATGCACCTCATTTACAGCTACTTGTATGACTTTAAACATCAAATGTTTGGTTGTGATCATGTGAATAAATACGTACATTAATAAGTGCGTCACAGGAATTCTTCTCAAGTCACTACTTTCAGACTATAGTGTTCGACTCACTGCAACCAAATAACTCTCAGCATCTTAAACAGGGAGGAATCCAAATGAATGACAAATGTCCCAAATCAGGGAACGATATTGCCTTTATATACTTAGAAATTTGCTAGAATAACAGGAGTTGCATTGTATTAGCATGATTTTTTGGAATGCTATTAAGTCTGAAAATCAAATATCTGTCATGTAGTAAATGAAGTACTCAGTAATTATCACAAGAAATCTTACAAGGAAACAGACCAAAATACAAGGCAAACATTAGACACACAGTTGAGACCCTCTATACCCCCCACCCCCCCACCCCAAACACACACACAACTACACCAACTTCTTTGCTCAAGAATTCTGGATAAAGCCAACTACAATGAAGGGATGAAGGGACAAAGGCCCATAATCAGACACTCTTTATATACTGTCATCCTTCCTGGAAAGTTAATAGAGTAATATGTTTTCATCAACAAGTACTTTCTGAACAATAAATATGAATCTCTAATATCTGGCTTTATTGGTTGAGTAATTCTTAGAGTTTTAACCTTTTTTTTTTTTTTGTAAAAAAAAAAAAAAAAACACCTCATTTAATGAGGGTACTGCATAGAAATTGCAGTAAGTTTAATGCTACACAGGTTTGTAAAACAACAAGTTTCTGCTGCCATCTGCCTCTCTCATACTGATTCCAGATATATCAGCCCCAGCTTCTCAAAGTTTATTGCAGTCCTGCATTACACACCATCCATTTAACAGTTATAAATTTGTACTATCACATACACAGTGTTTATACCGATCTGTCTTTAAGATGTGTCATGGTCATTTAGATAAAAATGTCTGCATGGGTCTGTACAAACACTGTCTACTCATCAATTTGTCGTTGTGTAAAAGAAAACTTTTAGTTATGTACTCACCATAACTTCAGATGTTTGGGATCCATCTCGCCTACATTCTGAATGATGGGTTCGGAGCCGATCCCTCGGCTCCATGCCAAAGAGCGAAGTCTCTTATTGGCTGAGCTTACTATATCCCAGGATGCACCACCATCAGTCCCCCAGATCTAGTTTGTCCGCATACATGCACACATGCATACCCTGCTTATATAACATCGTCAGATGAAACAAGATAAAAACAGTGGAGCTCAAAACCGTTCTATCTCTTCTGATCTGCAAGGCAGGGGGAAGGAGGGTGGGTATCAGGAATGTGGCGAGATGGATCCCAAACATCTGAAGTTATGGTGAGTACATAACTAAAAGATGTTATGTGATCCTATCTCGCCTACATTCTGAATGATGGGACAGCGTCCCTAGCACCTGAATCCTGGGTGGCTCACTGGAAAACACTCCTGAGTACCGTGGAACCAAATGAAGCTCGTCCTTTAGATGCCACATCCAATTTGTAGTGGGAAATGAAAGTGTGCGGGTTGGACCAAGTAGCCGCAGCACAAATTTCCGAAATAGCGAGCTTGGAATGAAAAGCTATAGAAGTAGCCATAGCTCTGGTAGAATGAGCTTTGATAGAAGATGCAAGTTGCTTATTTGAAAAAGAATAGGCCTGAGTTATGCAATCTCTGATCCATTTTGAGATTGTAGCTTTTGTGATGGTTTGGCCCAATTTATTATCTGAGAAGGACACAAACAACTGGTCTGACTTACGAAGTTGCTGAGTCCTGTCTAAATAGAAGCGTAATTGCCTGTGAACATCCAATTTATGGAGAGTGTATTCTGCTTCATTAGAGAATTTTGGAAAGAAAACTGGTAGTTCTAGAGATTGTTGAAGACAGAAACTAGAGCAGACCTTTGGGACAAAGGATGGATTAGGCCTAAGAGATACTCTATCTTTGTGGAAAATCAGATATGGTGGTTTAATAGACAGGGCTTGAAGCTCTGAGACTCTTCTTGCCAAGTAATAGCCACTAAGAAAGCCGTTTTCCATGACAGATATTTTAATTAGCATGTAGCAGCGGTTCAAAGGGAGATGTTAATGAAGCACTAAATCAAGATCCCACGGAGGTGCAGGATGAAAAACTGGTGGTCTTAACAGACTCGCACCTTTAATGAATGTTTTGCAAAGCCTGCTGCTCATCAAAGGAGGATCCGTGGATTCATGGAATTTAGAGATAGCAGCTAGTTGAACTTTAATAGTTGAGACAGAAGATCCCTGATTAAATAGGGATGTTAAGAATTTCAAAACCTCTGGGACAGGAGCAGTGATAGGGTCTAAGCCCTTGAGTTGAGCTCCAGATAGCAAACCTCTTCCACTTACTGAGGTACAATTTGTTAGTGGTGGGTTTGTGGGCGAAGACAAAATGTGAACAACTTCCGGTCTAGTGTGTGACTTCTAACTAAGGTCGGAAGTGGAGGAGCCAAGCTGTCAATTTCAGAGATTGAAGGGACTGATGCCAATGTCCCGACTGATGGATTAGCAAATCCGGGATCAGGTCTAAGGTCCACGGATCGTCCACTGCATGCTTTTTAGGTAAGGAAACCATATCTGACGAGGCCAGTATGGGGCAATCAGAATCATTGAAGACCTTAGCTGAGAAGCTTTTGAATGACTTTGGGAAGGAGTGGAATTGGAGGAAAAGCATAAAGCAACCCTGTTGGCCAGGGTTGTGCTAGAGCATCCATGGCGGTACTTCCTGATGTGGAATCAAGGAGAAGAACCTTTGGCACTTGGTGTTTTGTGGAGTCGCAAATAGGTGGCGTCCCCATCTCTTGAAAACCTGGGCTGCTACTGTGCGGTTTAGAGACCATTCGTGAGGAGAGAGAATTGTCCTGCTTAATTTGTCCGCCAATACATTTGACTTTCCCGGGATGTGGGTCGCTACCAAGAAGCGGTTGGTAGCTACAGCCCATTCCCACACTCTCATGGCCTCTCTGCAAAGGGGATACGATCTGGTCCCTCCTTGTTTGTTCAGATACCAAACCACCGACATGTTGTCTGTGTGGATGGCGATGATGCCCTGAGGAAGGAACTTGTGTAAGGCCTGTAGGGATAGAAGTACAGCCCTCATCTCCAACACGTTGATGTGGAGAAGAGCTTACCGGAAGCCAGGAGCCCTGAACTAGCCTGCCCAGACAATGCCCCCACCCTATCTGGGAGGCATCTGTCGTCAGGGTAACCACTGGAGGGAGAACAAAGGGTTTTCCCTGATCCAAGTTGGATGTCTGAAGCCACCAGCAGGTCCCTTTTGCATATTTCCGTAATCATGATGTGATGATTGAGGGAAGATCTTGAAAGGACCATTGAGTTGATAAGAGCCACTGAAGAATCCTCATGTGTAACCTTGCTAGAGGAACTAAAAGTACCGTGGCAGACATTGAGCCTAGAACCTGTAGGACCATCCTGGCTGGGGCTTTGGATCTCGAGATCAGAGCTTGAACTTGGCCCTGTAAGGTTTGGATCCTTTCGGCAGGAAGAAAGACACGCATCAATCTTGAGTCTATCTCTGCTCCTATAAACTTTATGCTGAGAGGGCAGCAAGACAGACTTTGACCAATTGAATGTAATCCCCAGGGAAACACCCAGGGAGATGGTGGCTTTGAGGTTGTCCATAAGTAGATGCCTGGTGGTGGCAGTCAGGAGCCAGTCGTCGAGATAGGGAAACACTTGGAATCCAAGGCTCCTCAGGTGAGCCGTCACTACTGCCAAACACTTGGTGAACACCCTGGGGGCTGTGGTGAGACCAAAGGGCAGAGCACAAAATTGGTAATGACTGGCTCCCAGGCTGAAGCGCAGATACCTTCTGGACGCCTGATGTATCGGTATGTGATAATAGGCGTCCTTGAGGTCTATGGAGCACATCCAAACATCCTTCTCCAACAACGGGAGAATGGATTGTAACGTGACCATTGAATTTGGATTTGGATAGGTTCAGTCTGCTGAGATCCAATATTGGTCTCAGGTCCCCTGTCTTTTGGCACTAAAAGAACCTGGAGTAATTTCCTGATCCGATTTGGTCTGTGGGGACCGGTTGGATGACTCCTTTTGTAGCAGCTTTGAAGCTTCTGCGGCTGCTATTTCCCTTTGACTGGGTGGTGGGTCCGGGATTCTCTTGGACGGAGGGTGAGTATTTGAATGGGATGGTGTAACCTCCGGCAATTATCCGGCACCCATCTGTCCTGAGTGATTGACTCCCAGGCTTTTAGGTGCTTGGCAAAACGACACCTGAATGTCTCGGTAGTAGCACAGCCGGACAATCCCTCATGTCGTGTGGGAGGCTGAAGAGCCACGAAAGGACTCGCAGGCTCCAGAATTGCGGGGCCCTCTGCCGCCTCTGGGACGGCGTCTCCCTGAAAAATTTCCCGCCCTCTGCCTCTGGACGGGAATCTTCCTGCTGTTGGGAGAAAAACTTGCGAGATTTTGAACCACATTTTCCCCCTCCTTTGGCCTTGGGGTAAGGCCGAAGGGAGTGGAATAACGGCCCCCTACGGCAGATAACGTTTTTCCCTCTTGCTCACAGCGGTAAGGGTGTCTTTCACCTTGGGTCCAAACAATGAGGACCCATCAAAGGAGCGTCGGCGAAGGAAGACTTGAAGGCCTCCGCAAACTGACACAAGCGGAGCCAGGCCTGTCTACGTGAGCCACGCCTGTGCCTACAGCTCTACCTCCGCGCATAGGATATGAGCCTCATGGACGAGTTAGCAATTGGCGTAAGGATAGCCAACTGAGAGCTAACGGACTGGGCTAGCTGCTCAGGTAGGTTACCCGAGAGAGTCTGACAACTCCTTGACCAGATCCCTCTGAAGCCTGGTAAAATGTGCCAAATAATTCAGAGACCTTAAGGTAAAGGCCGCTGAAGTCAGGGTGCGCTTCCGTACCTATCCATACTCCTAGACTCCTTATTAGGAGGATGGATGGACGTTGAAGCCTCTGCCACGTCCTGCTGTGTAGCAGATGCCACCACCATGGCATCTACAGCCACACCTTTAGTAAGGAACTCCTTCTGGGAGCAGATAAGAATTTGTTTGGACGAGAAGGGACTGGTTCCACAGTATCCGGGTGTTCCCACGCCCTTGACAAACTAAATCCAGAAGCTCGGAGATACCCAGGAGGCGGAGGGCTGAGCCCCAAAGGCCTTGAGGAGCACTGATTCGTCCGCAGAGGGTTTGGACATCCAGCCGCCTCGTTGTTTGAGGATCTCTAAGATGTCTGCAAAGGAGACATCATCCGAGGACGACTTAGGGACCCTCTGCATCATCCATATCCGTGTCCGATGTGATAGACTCGGGAGTCCACGTGCTTCCTCTTGCACGATCTCTTCCTTGGGGTTCCTCTGGAGATGACTCAAGAACCCTCAGGAAGAGGGAACCCCACTGGGGTAACCTCAGGCCTCGGGGCTCCGCTGGCTACGGACAGGGGAACTGCCAAAGACCCAGTCTCCACGCCCAGGAAGGTGCTGGTAAAACCGGAGAGATGGCGAGAGGATTTGGCCAAGGCACTCCTCATGGCTCTGAAAGCCGGACCTCCAGAATCCTGGGAGCGTCCAGTCTCCGGGCCATGATAGTAGACGGAAGTCCGCACCGAGAGGGAGGCTCGGAACCGAAGCATCGGTCCCAAACATCACCCTCGGGTCCAGCCGAAGAAGTCCGTACCAAACTCGGACCCGAGGCCCGGGTTGGAGTAAGGGTCGGAGCCGACCCTGAGATCTCCACCGGCTCCAAGAGCACCTGCTCGAAGCAGTCGGAGGAGGAATAGCAATGGGGTGGGTCATGGCCATCGGCGCCAACTGGGTCGGAGCGAAACAAATTTTGGAAGACTGGGGACTGGAAAAGTCTTTGGAGCACCCTGTCTATATCAGAATCCGACATTCTCAAGACCGAGAGGAAACAGAGCGGGTTCGAAGACCTCTCCTCGGCCCCAAGGGACTAGGGGACCGGCTCGAGGCGACTCGATGAGAATCGGCGCCGAGGAAACACACACCAGATTCCATCGGTGCGAGGTAGACTTCGCCCGAGGAGGAAGTGTCTGGCGACCCTTGTCGGCTCCGAGCAGTGGAGCCGCGAAGGTGACCCGCCTCTCGATGCCCCAGCCATCGGCTCGAAGCCCGAGAGTCGATACTGGAGGCATCGAGGCAGACCGTTCACCTCGGCTCCGAAGTCTTTGGAGAGGCCTGCCTAGGTCTCTTGGCAGTCGGATCCGACGGACTGGTCGGAGCCAAGCCCTTTCTTTGGCAGGAGTCGGAGCAGAAGACAAGGCTTCTTCAAAAGAGGGTTTAATCAACCCTTTAAGAATTAATTTATTTTTCCTCTCCTGGAGGACCCTAGAGGAAAAAGCGTGACATACGCTGCATGACTCCTGCAAGTGCTTTGCCCCTAAACAATAAACACAAAGTAGATGGTCATCAGTAACAGACATCTTAAAAGCACATTTAGTACATTTTAAAGCCCGAAGGCCTAGGGGCTTGAGACATAATGTTAAACAATTTCTGACAGGAAAATTAACAACTGTAGAATCGCTTATGACAAAAAACCGAAGGCTTACAGAAACTGTGTAAAACACAACCTTAGGTGTAATAACCGAACTTTAAAACACTAAAAGTTCAGTTATAAAGTTTGACGAAAAGGCCCTGGATTGAAAAACAAACTCTACCCAATCACACACAAGAAATTTCACTACTCAATCGTACACAACAGGCAGCAATAGGCAGCAATAGCCGTTAAAACGGCTTTTGTGAAATACAAGCACAAAAACTGACAGAAAAAGTAGTTAATAAAAGCTACTCAGCCCAGCCAGCTCGAGACCACGTCCTTGCAGTTAAGCGGCAAACGAGATCTGGGGGACTGATGGTGGTGCATCCTGGGATATAGTAAGCTCAGCCAATAAGAGACTTCGCTCTTTGGCATGTCGGAGCCGAGGGATCGGCTCCGAACCCATCATTCAGAATGTAGGCGAGATAGGATCACATAACATCAGGAATAATAACATCACCAGTAGAAAAGCGACTCCATGTAAATTCCAAGTAAGGTATCATATGCAAATAAGAGTAAAAACATAGTTTAAAAAAGCACAGACAATTTCATTTAAATAACCAATGAATGAATGAATGAATGAATGAATTTATTTATTTATTTTACATTTGTTGACTGGGATAGTCCGTCTGGGTGTGAGCCCATTTTCAGCGGAGGCCCGGGGAGAAAAGCTCCAATAAAACAAGAACAACATTGACAGGTACGATGTCGGTTTTACATAGAATTTAACAGAAATATCTAGAGACAAGTACAATATACAATAGGCACTTTAGTGAAAAGGAGAAAGTTCTTACAATATAGTAAAGTCTATATATATATATATATATATATATATATATATATATATATATATATATATATATATATATATGCCTTTTTTTTTTTTTTTTTTTTTGAGGGCAGGGGTCCATCTTTACTTGATCATTTGAGTATACTTTAATAGGTGTACATATGTATACCCTTACAAAAAAAGAAATTATCAAATTATACTCACTGTAAGTAGCTGACAATTGGTGTTAACAAGTGGGAGTGGGGTATACATTGAGACCATAAGCTTTAGGGGATGAAATTTGATGTGGGCTTATGTGGTATTAGCCTGGCTTGGTGCAGAAGTAGAACCAGTTGTTAGTGAGGTGGCCTTTGAGCAGAGTTTTGAATTGGTTTAGGTTGGTAGCATTTAGGATGTGTTGAGGGATTGAGTTCCAAAGTTTAGAAATGTGGTGGGAGTACAGGGTGTCCCCAGCTTTGTTGTTGCTTTTGGATACTTGGAGGAGCGTTTTGTGTGAGGATCGGAGTTGCTGAGTTTTGGCATAAGGTTGGAGTAATTGTTGTAGTGCTGGGTTCTGTTTGGCTGGTATATTAGTTGGTGAGTAAAGACAAGTTGGTATAGGTTAGTTGTTGTGGGAATTCTAGCAAATTTATTTGTTGTAGGGCAGGGCAGTGGTGGGACCTATATGGGAAGCTAGTGGCGTACTTGGCTATTTTATTGTAGGCTGATTTAAGTTTGGTAAGGTCAAGTTTGTTAAGGTTTGTAAAGATGGGAGAAGCAAAGGGAACAGTAGATAATAGATGAGGCCTGGCGATGCTTAGTCTAGAATGGCTAGTTAGGAAAGGATCAATTCGGTAGACAGCCTAGTCTGATGTGTGTTTTTTTAATGGTTTGAGAGTGGTGTAGGTCGAATTTTAATTTGCTATCAATTGTGGCACCTAGTAGTTTGGTATTTGAGCTGGTGTTTATGATTGTGTTGTTGGAGCAGATTGGGTGTTTTGGTGGGGAGAAAGAGCATGAGTTTGGTCTTATTTGGGTTCACAGTATGAGGTCAGTGTTAGTTAGCCAAGATTCTACTTCTAGGAAGAATTGTTGTGTTATAGCCTGCAGTTGTGTCAGAGAGGGGGGCGGAGCATATCAGGGTACAGTCATCTGCATATTGGATGACAGAGGTGAGACATGTGAATTTATGGAGTTGATTTGTGAAGATGGTAAAAAGTAGGGGGCCTAATATGGAGCCTTGTGGAACTCCTATGTTAACAGGGAGCAAAGATGATAGCTCCTGTTGCCATCTAACAGCCTGCTGGCATTTGGTTTGATATCTGTGGAACCAAGCTAGGGAAGAATGACTGAGATGTAATGTGGCCAGTTCTGGCACAAGTTTTTGGTGTGAAACTGTGTTGAATGGCTTTGAGAGATCTAGAAAGATGGATGCCACATATTTACTCTGATTTCTGTGTTCATTTATTGTATTAGTAAAACTGAGGAGGGCGGTTGTGGTGGGGGCGAAAACCATGTTGTGTGTTTGATAGGAGGTTATTGGAGAGAAGGTAGTTTAAAAGCTGGGAGTAAATACATTTTTCTAGTATTTTGGAAAGGGGTGAAAGAATGGCAATGGGCCTGTAATTAGTAAGCTCGGTAGAGTAGCCACCTTTATGCAGTGGGGTGATATAGGAGACGTTCCAAGATTAGTGGGACATAGTTCTCAGAGAGAGAGCGGTTGATGAGGATAGAAATGGGGTAAGCTATGACTTCGGAGGCAGCTTTGAGGAATTCTGATGGAAGGTTGTCAGCAGCTAGGCTGGTGGGCTTGAGCTTACGGAGTAGTTTTTTTATGGTATGGGTTGGGATGGGGATAAAGGAGAAGGAGTTTACACCCTCATTGTAGGCTACGGGGATTGTAGTAGTGATGCTTTGGTCATAGTCAATAAGTGAGTGAATTGTGTTTATGAAAAAGGAATTCAATTGTGTTGCAATGTTATCATTTGATGGGGGTGTGGTAGGATTGGGGGTGGACGTACTACCAGGTTGCAGGAGTTTTGTTTATAGTGGCCCAGATTTTTTTGGGATTGTTTTTGTTTCTTTGCTGTGCAGTGATGTAGTAGCCTTTTTTGTCAGCTTTTATCTGGGATTTGGCTTTATTCCTAAGTTGTTTGAAAAGTAGAAGGTTGTCATTGCTTTTGTTAGTTAACCAGTGTTCCCATGCCTTGTCCCTTTCTTTTAATAGATCTTTGTTGTTGTTTCTAAGCCAGGGTGTGTGGTGATGTTTTATTCTAGCTATTCTGCAGGGGGCCAGGCTGTTTAGCATGTTGAGGACGGTGGTGTTAAAGTGTCGAACAGCATCATAGTGGTAGTGTTTTGAGGGGGTCCAGTTAATATGTTGGAAGAGGGAGTTGAAATGTGGGTATTAAATTTTTTCTTGTTGCGGATTAGCCTATAGACTATTTGTCTAGGTGGACTAAGATTGCTTCTAATTAGGTATGGGGGTAGGTGGTCACTTATGGTACTGGGGAGGCATCCTGCTAGAAGGGGTGTGTTATTTTTATTTGTGAGAGTCCAATCCAGGATGGATTGTCTGTTGGAGGTTTTGTCTATTCTTGTGGGGTTTTGTATGAGCTGGGAGAAACCATATAGGTTTATGAAATCGGATGGCTTATTGGAATTATAGGTGGACCAGTGTTGAGGTCACCCATAATTATGGTTTCTTGGTGGAAGGTTGTGGATAGCCAGTGAAGTATGTCTTCAACTGTGCTAGTGTTATCTCCTGGAGGGACATAGATAGCCACTATGATAAGTGTTTTGTTCTCGTTGATATTCAGTTTGGTGATGAGTAATTCTGCATTGTTAGATGTAGGAAGTGTGGTGTTGATAACTTCTAGGGTGAGATTTTGTTTAAACATTATTGCTACACCTCCTCCTCGTTTATTTTGACGATCGAGTCTATATATGTTGATCCATGGGGGAAGTATTTCATTGTTTTTGACATGTGGCTTAAGCCAAGTTTCAGTCAAAATGGTTATGTCAGGGGAATGCAAGTCAATTAGTGCATGGAGGTCATGGATTTTGTTTAGTATACTTCTTAAATTTATATTAAGGAACAGCAGGGAGTGTTGTTTGGAGTGAAGGGGTACGGTGGAGTTGATTGAGGTGTAAGTGGCAGTTTGCTTATTGGTAGTCTTTGGGCCAGGGTTGGGGTGGATGTCACCAGAGTTTTAGTTTTGATAATATATGAAATAAAGTTGTTATAGGTTTGCTTAGTTGTTTGCGGTTTCTAAATAGTGGTTCATTTTTGTGTCTGGTTTGATGGTATTTAAGTGGTAGGTAGTCTATTTCTGTGCTGCTGTAGAGGTTGGGTGAAATTTGGGAGTTGTAGTGGTGGTTTATGGGCAGTGGAGAGTTGGTGATGGAGTTGGTGGGGTGGTCATAGTAGATGGGGGTGTAGAAGTTAGTTAAATGATAAAGATGGGCTAGTGTGAATAGGTTGGCTATGTGGAGAGATAAGGTAGTAAATAGTGTTTGTTTTAGTGAATGTAACACTGTGTGCTTTATTAGTGTGTTGAGGTTGTTAGAGTGGGACTAACAGCATGTGGTTAGTGTGTGTTGTGAGATGTTGGAGGGGGAGGTGATAGTTGTGAGTTTGTTGGCTTACTTAAATAAAGCTGTCTGTGGAATACAAAGATCGCACTACATAATCTGCTACCAAAATAGGTAATGCTCATTCAGGACAGGCAATCCACCTCTTTGCCAAGGAGTAATAATATATGCCTAATAACCAGATTCATCTGTCTATGTAAAAAATGAACAAGCAAAATTCTGATCTTTTACACTTTACATCTGCCCAAGAATGGCAACATTCTATAATAAATGAATGTCCCTTTAAGAAGCAAAAGGTTCGTTGCCCATCAGACTCGATATTCAATGTCTGCCAAGGACAACGCAGAACAGCAGCACAATGTAAAATGAACTAAAACTTCAGGGTGGAAGAGAAGAACACTGTCACTCAGTTCCTACACCTGCACCAGTCAACACCCTATCAGGACCACACATCACCATAATCAGTTTAAATATCTGTAATATTTCTGCAGCAAAAACATAAGGAAACCCTTGAGACAAAATCATCATAAGATATTACATGTGCTGAGGAAATCAAATAAACTTTATGTAAATGATCAGTTGGAAAGTGACAATTATTTTATTTCACAACTTTAGAAATATTTCATTCTCTTCTGGTTGAAGGGTTTGCCAGCTGAGTGTTTAAGTAAGATGATAATATGTTTTGGCTTTTCTCTGTAGTTCCAGGTTATTTCCACATACCTCTCCTATGCATTCACTTCTCATACTGCTGCTGTGCCATCCATGTGCCCTCATAACAAACTGTTCGCAGTCTCAGAAACTGAATTTATAAAAGTAGCTAAAGTACCTAGTGTGAGTGATAAAAATGCTGCTGGAACATTGCAAGAAGGTTTTTACAGACAATTCTTGAAATCAGGGACATTTGACAGATGGACTTTCCCCTACATACATACACACACAGACACACACAAATACACAATTAAGAACTTCTCTTACTATGTGCTGGCATAAGCACTGAAAAAAAAAAAAAAAAAAAAAAAGAAAAAAAACTTATTCCCATACTTTGGCCCGGGCCACATATACCAATGTTTTATTTCTCTTTTAGTTTCAGGCTATCGCAGTCACCTGAGACAGCCTGGGCCAACAGAAGGGGCTCCTTGCTGCTTTATGCCACAGCCTGGTTAAGTACTTGTGGAGAGAAGATGTCTCTGATGTTCTCAATAGCAACGTGGATTGGAGGGACTGAATTTCTGAAGCTCCAAACTAAGCTGTTTTCAAAACAGCCCATCAAATGACAAATGCTGATTTTTTTTTCAAATCCGAGCTCCTCGGATCTCTGAAGGCCACTCATGCACAAGTGAGGTGTTCAGAGTGCTCAAGAAAAATAATGGCTATTATTTTTTAATTAAAAAATTATGGTCAGCTTTTAAAATTGGGGGGGGGGAGCTGCAGCCCAGCAGTCAGTGCTATGAGTGATAAAGAGGTCAATGGTATGCTGGAAAGAGGCCTCTTTTTTACTATTCAAGGGTAGAAAATGAATTATTCAAAACGTGGAAAAGGTAACATTTTCATAAAAAGTATATAAAGTCTCCCTCAACTATATGAAATGATAAAGGAACAAAAAAGTATAGCAATACTCTGCTTGTTTTTCTTTGTCTGCTGACAAACTGATAGAATCTCGTGTTCATCGGGCATTCAATACTACACTGAGGCTACCAGCAGATCCACTCAGAACAGCATTAGGTATATACCTGGCTTCAGAATAACTGCATTCTTCTTGGACATACACTCACCGTGTGATGAGAAAGAAAGGAGTTACAGGTAAAAAGTGTTTTCTGACTCTGTGCTGGCAAATGAACAATCCCTACATTAGTACTGAAACAAAGGATGATTGCACATTAAGAAGCACATGGTTTCCATTTCCATGAGAAGCCATTCTTAATTTCTTAAAGTAGTACTCCCTGGAAAAGAGACACCTTAAAGATAGCCTTACACCATCTGGCAGGTAAACACAACCAGTCTTGACGGCCATAATTTAACACCAAAGTCAACTACAGAAAATGCATATCATAGCAGACAGTCCAATACCCATTCTGCAATGACAAGAACAAAGGACTGAATGAACTAATAGTACACAAGTCTGAAAAAGCACAGGCATTTTTTCAGGCAAAGACCGTCTTTCCCCGATTACAAAACAATTCTTTGTTAGGCTGTGAATTGTTAGGGAGTATACATCTTATGTACAAGTCTGTTGCCACTTACCTTCCTATGACAGATTCCTCTGCAGACATTTCAGAGGAGCTATTCTTATCGTTTTCTAGTGCAGTCTCCTTTGCTGACGTGGAAACGCTTTGCATTCTTCCTTCAAGAACACTATCAGGAGTTGGCATAGAACTGTGTTCAGTTGATGGCCAAGATTCATTAAAATGACTGGAGTTGTCAGAATCAAGGTGGTTTAATGCTAGACGATTAGAACCCTGAAGGAAAGCTGTGTCATTTGGGCTGCCCACATCATCAGGGGACTTCTGTTGCTTCTGAGGAGACTGGTTATAATTCAGTGGCACTACACTCAGTGCCTAAGAAAGATAAAATATAATAGTAAATGCAAAGCATAACAGATCATGTGACCACAGCTATCTTATTACACAGATTTTTTTTCACCTTCAGAAGTAACTCACTCACTCACCTACAATTTGTTTGATTAATTTTAAATGTTTGTTGCCATGGGAAGTGGGCTAATTCAAAAGTCCCACTTCAATCCTGACATGGATATGTATTCATGGTATGATACGCTGACAGAGATATTTTCAACATGCATTTCAGTATTTTTACATTCTTATACAATAAGCTTAAGGGACAGTGAAACTTTAATATAATCAGGGGGATAACAAATTTCTGATCCAATGTATTGCTGTGTACGCTACAGTTCAAACATGGATATCAGCTTCTTCAAATACAGTTGACATACACATACCACAGAGTAGCAGTACTTCAGCATTTACATAGAAGTACTTAAATACTTCTAAACACAAACATGCAAAGGCATACAAACATTTCTAGGATCTGTTGATATACACAATCATTTTTCTGTAATATGTTACTCCGACACAGGAATTTGGTTGCATGGGCAGTCACTACAGCAATTTTTAAGAAGCAGAGTACAACCCTGCCAAAAGATGCAGCTTACATTCACAACAGGAACTCTGAAACTGTGTACTGTCTCTGGATGTAAACTAAAGGGAAAAAAAAAAACAACTGTGCTGCTCCCATACTGGGTATAGAACTGTTTAAATGCGCGTTGCCAAGAGCAGGAAGGTATAACTCAACAGCACATCGGCTGAATAGTGCTTCTGTGCCCAGGAAGTGGTTATTGCTACAAAACTACTGTTGAAGAGTTGAAGAAAAGTGAGTGAAAGAGACATAAAAGTGGACTTCTGCCTGTGGCAGTTTTAGTAAATGAAACTGAAATCCTGTAAGTTTGGACGGCTTTGTAAATTAAAACAAGTCTCTATTCCTTTCGATGTAGAATAGTGCCCCACAATTGGTATATCATCAGTAATTCTTATATCAGGGTGCTCCCTTTCTCTCCACTGAAGTAAACATCAATTTGCTTTATTATTATTTTTCTTTTTTCCTTTGACAGTACCCACTTTTTTCTTTTTCCTTTGGAATCTTTGTGAGCAGGCAGCCTTTGGTGGTGTATCTACAGTTCTTTTTGGTTTTGCTTTATGAAATGCAGGTGCATTTATGAGTTAGTACTTCCCCAGCAGCCAAAAAAAAATCACTGTGTCGGATTCATGAATGCCTACACTAAGGGTACACAATCTGTATTCAAGAACATCCTTACAGCATTTTTGCGCTGTCTATTCACTCAGAAGGATTAGACTAAGTACAGACATAGCCTACACATTGTGGTGACCTTTACAAATCCCCCCTTGATATTTTAGGTTGCAAGAAGATCAGTAGGAAAACTAAAATTAGGAGGAAGAATAAAGGAGTTATACTTGTGTTCTTTACTCACTCAGAATGGTGCACACTTAGTGCAAGTGTTAATGAATCCGCCTACTGTATTTTTACTAGCTTCAGTGATATAGCCATTCTGAATTAGTTAAACCTACGGTACAAAACATGAACTTGGTTTATATAAAGCGCTGTACTATTGTGCATTCACTGCTGATCATCAACAAACCATAAGCACTCTTACTTGAAAGAGCCTCAAGGAAATGCAGTCTTCCATTAGTGCTATCATGTTGAGGTCATAAAAACGTACTCCGCTATAGACAGGAGTCAATATGCTGTTACAGTACTGATACATACTGGTTTAACTTTACTATTAATGTACTTAAATGCAGTCCTCTTGTATTTTTGATTATTATTCATATGCTTAACCAGATAATCTCACTTGGATCAAGTAGCTCTTTTCAGCAGTGACAATGCAGGATTGCCATTCAAACAGTGGGCATTAAAACCAGGATAAAGCTTGTTCAACTTATGCTAAACCACATCCTACTTTTATATTAATGTTTAAATATGATGAAATGGAAACTTGCACTTTGACTTAAACACAGTATAACCAATTTTTTTCTGCACCACCTAACAGGGTCAGAAACTGCTTTAGCCAGCAGAACCCTGTGTTAGTTTATATGTAAATTGCAACATGATTTGGGCAGAAAACAGAATAAAGAAAGCAGAAAAGTCATGCACTGGAATGGAAGTCTAAAATGAAACAACATCCAGTTTTGATGACAGAATAGCGAGGCATATTACAAAGTCATAAAATAAACCAACACACAAAAAACAATGACTGTAATGTTAAAAAAAGAGCCAAATAATCAAGGATCATGTCGGAAGCTGCAGACGCTCAACTCCAAAAACAGTAAAGAATTTTATTAAGCGCTTTCGTCCTGTAAAGGGACTTTATCAGAATAAAAACTTAACACCAAACCAAGACTTTATATGCAAACAGCTCCTAATAAAAAGTCAGTAAGGTCTACTAATCACCTAATTAAATATAATAGAATCTTAATGTGCCCATACCAATAATCAAAGCATAAATGCAGTATTAAAAAAGCTTATCAAAACTAATTACAGTTACATGAAAACAAGTTGAAACTCCCTCTAAAGTTTATATTTTCATTGCATTCAGTTTCAACAAGAGATGAATAGACACAAATTCATTTAAACCTGGTGCACTACTGGCATTTAACCTAAGCTGCCACAAGAATTCTTTGTGGTCAAGCCTGGTTTACCAACCCCCCCCCCCAAGGGTTAAGTGTAATTATTTCCAAAACCCCAAATAAAAATCTGTTAAATTTAGTGCAAAATAATGAGTGTCTCTATAACAAATTCTTTTTGTTTTTATTCCTAATGTCATACAAGTGCACACTAAATTTGTTTACTCAACATTCTGTCAGTTCTACTAACACAGAATGAATGCCAGGACAGTTTGAGCATTTGGCTAAATAAAATACACTTTTGGTTTGACAGTTGCATCTTTGAAAAGTGTACCTTGGTTATAGCCAAGTTATTTAAAATGAAAGAGTCCACTTCTAAAATAAATGAACAGTAGTTACAGAAACCACACTTCAAGGCACCACCTTTCTGCCTATCCATTCTAGGTGTGGAATTTGATTACATTTCAAAGATGCTTTTGAAATTATGTGCTATTTGGTATGTAAAACGTGGTGCCTGCCAAAAAGATTGAAAATCACAGGGTCAGCCTTAAATACATTCAAGTCGTCCCCCCGCTATATGTTTAATCTCATTACTGCAACAGTTCTATTCCAAGACCATGGCCTGTTCAAATTTTATTTGTGGAGAGCAATTGAAAAGGTCCACTTTCATGTCTTTTTCCAGCAATCCTGTACCTAATATTGGTTTGTATTTTCTACTCCATTCTGATAATACCTCTCTGGTTATATCAAACTATTTTGTATGATTCAGTGCTGCCCTGTTTTAAGCTTAGACAATGTGGCACTTGTGCTTTAACTTGTGAAAATCAAAAATGAAAGAATCAGTTTCATTCTTAAATGAAATTAACCATGTAGGTAAACTAAGGGAGTGTAGAAATAATACTGAGAACGACATATAACATTACAATAAAGCAATATAAATTAAATAAGGGTCAATCATTTAAAAATATGTCTAAAAAATATTTGCTGGTGGACTTCTGGTATGTCACTGAGGTGGCAAACTCCATTTTAACACCTAAACCAGAGGCCCAGTAAAATATACACCTGCTGATTTTAAAGAAATCCTCATATGAATCAAAGAAAGAACATAAATCTGAAGGAATTTGTATGTCTACATTAAAGAAAAATGTCAAAAAAATTAACCTCACATAAGCTAAAAATGTCAATGGCCTACCTTAAGAGCATACAAAATAAGCTGATTAACCCTGTGTAAACACTAGCTAAATTACAGCACGTTCAAATATGTGGCAATAATTTATTCAGTTATCTTAAAAAAGCCATACACTCAAGACTTACCTTTTCACCATTGGTAGAGTAATCAGAATAATCAATTCTGGTAAAATCAGTACACAAGGAAAGCAACAACTCAATTCAGTATATTAGAGAATGGGCAAACTGTACATAAGCACCCTGACTGGAGAATGAATGTGCTCCAGCAGGGTATTAATGTACAAGATAGGTTCATTGCTAACTTTACCCCCCCTCTCACCCCCTAAAGAGCCCAATTCTATAATGGAAGAATACAAAGTTCCTGTAATCACGGCTGCACAGGTAAAAACCACACTCTCCAAAGCCAAGAACACAGCATCCATAGGACCAGACAACATCCCAGGCTGCGTTCTACATGAACTGGCACCCCACTTAAGTACCATGTTCAATCATAGCCTTACCTCAGGCTTTGTGCCTACTGAATGGCGCACAGTGATGGTATTCCCACTCCACAAGGGGGGAGCCACCATGGACCCCGGGAACTACTGCCTCATTAGCCTGATAAGCCTGGTATGCAAGGCCATGGAACGTATCATCATGGAACTTATAAACAAAGACATTGGTAATCTCCAAACTCTGGACTCCACCCAGTACGGGTTTGTAAAAGGCAGATCATGTCTCCTAAACCTGATAGACGTCTTTGAAGCAGTCACCAAAGCCATAGACAAGGGTAAGGTGGTTCACACAGCCTATCTAGATCTTTCCAAGGCTTTCGACACCATCCCCCACTCTGGAATTATAGATAAACTCACTAAACTAGGTATAAATCCCTATGTCACAAGAAGAGTTGCCAACTGGCTCACTGACAGAACCCACACTGTGAAAGTAGCCGACTCCAAATCCGACTTCAGACCAGTGACAAGTGGAGTACCACAGGGTTCAGTCCTGGGTCCTCTCCTGTTTGGTATCTACTTCTCTGAAGTACAGGCTAACACAGAAGGTCTTTGGCTAACGAAGCTTGCAGATGACTGCAAATTAGGAGCCATAATCGAAACTCCTAACGATGTGGACATCCTACAAAAGGGCCTCACTGAGACAGATGCCTGGTGTCAAAGCCATGGCCTCAAGCTCAATGCAAAAAGTGCATTGTCATCCCCTTTGGTAAAAACTCAGTACCCATGAACTACAACAAAGGCGGTAGTATACTTAACACCAAAAGTGTGATAAGAGACCTTGGGACACAGGTGGACAGTAGTCTCTCCTTTGATAATCACATCGTCACAGTAGTCAGGAAATCCTTCTACATGGCACACCTCATCACAAAAGGTTTCTCATCCAGAAAAAAAGAGGTCATTGTTTCCTCTACTCATCACTCATTAGACCCATTATAGAGTACAATGCCCCTTTTGGTATGTACCTCACAAGACATCTAAAACAACTGGAAAGGCCGCAGAAATACCTCACAAAGAGGTTTACCGGCCTCAAACAGATGCCCTCATGAACCGTCTCAAAAAACTCCAGCTTTACTCCGTCACATATCGCCTACTCAGAGGTGATCTTTGCCTAACATACAAAGCTATGTCAAACCCAGAGCTGTTGGACATGCTCCTCTTAAAGAAATCAAAATCCCTCAGAGCTACACGCTCTAGGGACCTAAACCTTGTTACCACAATAAACAGAACATGCCGGAGGGATAGATTCCCGTCCCAGAGACTTCCCATATTCTGGAATAAACTACCTATCTATATCAAACAAAGCTCCTCATTAGCACTCTTCAAGAAAAATCTTGATGATTGGATGGGAAATAGGAAATTCACCCCGGGGATCACCTCTGTGGCTCTGCTCGACAGTGGCACAGGAAAATAATTTTCTTGGGTGGCAGAAGCCAGGGTACCTTTTTGGCTGGGCTTCTATAGGCCCCAGGGCCGATAGCCTAGTACCTACCTATGGACCTAAGTAATGCCCACTAAAAAACGAGTCCGCTGCTTCACAACAGCATATCAAGCTGCAGTGGAGCACGGACAGAAAAAAAAAAACTAATGGCCGCCATTATTTTATACTCATTAAGCAGCATTTTAGCCATTTAGTGAGTGTAAAATAAAAAAAAAAAAAAATGAAATAAAAAAAGTGTGTGTATGAATGTATGCGTGAATGAGAGAGAGAGAGAGAGATCGACTGAGCTATTTTACACTTGTTAATCAGTGATTTTGCTATTTAGCACATGTAAAAAAAATAAATGAAACAGGAAAAAAGTTGTGCGTGTGTGTGTGTGTGTGTGTGTGTGTGTGTGTGTGTGTGTGTGAGAGACTGAATGCGTGCACGAGAGCAGGAGAGAGAGTGAGTGTGTGTGTGTGTGTGTGTGTATATATATATATATATATATATATATATATATATATATACATATACACATACACACACACACACACAAGTGTGACAGAGAGAGGGAAAGTGACTGAGCTTTCCCCTGGCAGCAGTAGTATCAGTTAAGAGATTTCAGTACCTCTCAATCATACCTCTTAACCTCTTAGGCACTAGAAATCTGGACAGAGATACAAATAACGGGGGAACAAAGGACCAAAAATAGGGACGGATTTTAAATACTGCTCTTATAACCTTGGCTAGCTGCTAGAATAACAGGGTTTCCATTAGCATGCATTTTCTGAAGCAGAGGTGTGCGCATGTGTGTGACAGAGACAGTGAGTGAATGAGATGACTAGTGACAGCAGCAGCAGTAAGGAGGTTTGCATACCTCGGGACCTTTCAGCTGAAGAAATCTGGATAAAGCCTAAAATAAAGGGGGGAATCAAAGACTCTAAAATAGAAACAGATTTTAATTATGGCTCTTATAAAATTACAAAGTTGCTTAAGTAAAGGATTTGTGTAAGCAAGAATTTTCTGAAGGAAATAAAAGTCTGAAACTCAGATGTATGTCATTATTTAGTAACTTCAATCTCCAATGGCTGCCAACGAAACAAACGATTTAGGAGTAAGGTACCAAAAAATAAAGTAAATATCTGTTTTTAAAGTGTTATATTTTGGATATAAAATGCTTCCTCCAACACCATTAACATATACTACAGCAAGTTTGAAACATTAGGCGGAGGAACTATTTTACATCAAAAATATAGTAATAAATAAAAGTAAGTAAAACACAACATTTTTACAGAGAGCCCATTCTCTAAGAGCAATAATGCCCTCCAAGGTGTGTGTTAATGTGTAATTAACACTATTCTAGGGGTGTAGAAATACTCCGCCTGTGCCGTTAAGGCCTCATAACACCCTGGGTAGGCGTTAACTACATATTAACGCATACTCTATAAGGCATTACTGCTTGCTCAACGCCTCCAGGTTTAGCATCTAATATAGCCTGTTCAAATTTGCATTAATAATTTCAAAACCATGATGATATGTACAAGCTACTGAAAGATTTCATCTTAAAGCTTGCATGATGCTCACCACAACTCCAGTGACATTTGATCCATTTAGTGCTGCTTAAGAAATATATATATATATATATATATATATATATATATATATATATATATATATATATATATATATATTTCATATACCATTAGCTTATATTGTAATAATTTTGATATGTTTCTAAATATCTCACCAACCAAGTAACATAGAAAGAACTGTATAGCCTCACACGAAAACTCTCAGGTGGATGAACAAAACACAGTAGGAGTGTAGCTTGGTTAGTTATTAAGATATTGTAAGTTGTTTAAAAAATAATATTTACTGTGTTCATTATGATTCACAACATTCAGTTTAAGCCCTAAAATCTAATGAACACTACCACTGTAAAGATCTGCTTGCTCTGAAAGGCTTACCATTTGCATTTCTTTACTAACCCTTATGGCTGTTCAGATGTGAACATTTGAAATGCAAGGCTATAACCTGATTTGTCCAAAAGCTCAAGATGCAATCATTGAGAGTTAAGAGTACAAACATCTAGGGCTCCATTGGAGGGAATGAAAAAACAAAAAAAATGCAAAATCCATGCAACAAACTTTTTAACTGTTGCAAGCTGTTTAAAGCAGCTCTACTATTGCATCTTCAATAAAGTATGGAAGGAAATGTAGGAATAGGAAAAAGCATCATTTTAAGATTTTCTTTACTTAAGGCAATCATGTTACTAACATGGACACAAAAGAAATTATATATTAGAAAGAACCAAGAGGTTTCAGGCAAGGTTTGCAATAATGCAGCAAGCACATTATCATCAGATTATTATGATATGAGGCATACCACTCCCTTTTCTGTTAAGGGTGGAAGCCTGTACTGGGTGGTGCCAAAAAAGGAGCGCCAACTCTTATAAAGCAGATATATATATATAGTTTACTACTGTATTCAGTTTTTGACATGTATTAATACTTTTTGTTTAAATGTTTATTCTTTGAAATAGTTGTACTACACAAATTTGTGATCACAGTAGTACAGGGAAAAAGAATATTAATACTACAACACACTCACATGCAGCCATAGGTTTATGCCATTTTAGCCCATCTAGAAAACACATCAATGGGTTCTGTAAAAAAAATACCTCAAACAGCTTTAAAGGATGCTACAGTTTTACACTTTTTCGGTAAGGTATTATTATTTATCAATTACCCTTTCTGTAAACCATTTTTTATTTGTTTTTCTTGTGATAAGCATGCATTAAATTAAATAAACTGGGCTACTCTCTCTTCTTTAAACCATTCAAAAAGGAGTTCTTAAATATTTTAAATACCTGTATTAGCCAACCCTCTTTGTTGTCTACAACATAAGGAAAACAAGTCACACTTTCTTAATCTGTCTTTATATGACAATGTACAGTATCTTGTCCATTCATTAATTTGGTAAATTTGCACTGTAATTTGTCTTGAAATTTCATATTTGGTCCTTGTAACAGGATACCACAACTCCCTGCATTTAGTTGATTTTGGGCTCATTAGTTACATTAACTGTTTTTAGCAATTTAACATTTATAGATTTTAAGATTTTCCTTATCTCTCCACTAACTGTAAAGCATTCGCTAATGAATTGGTCATCCTGGTAGTCATAATTTAATTTGCTCTCCACTCAGACCTCTAAATGTTTAAGGACAGTAATGTTTTTAGTATCCCTTCTTTAATACTAACCTTACTAGCACTTTTTTATTTGTTTACCAAAACGCATATGTTTGGTCTTATGATACTTTCATTCCCCAAGATCACAAGTAATTTTGCAAACTAATTAATATAAGTCATCTGTGTAGCAACAGTAAATATGAACAAAGACATCTGGATATTATGCATATAAATGCTGAAGAGGTATGGCCTCAAGACAAACCTCGGAGATGTACCTTACCCATAGCCCATTTCCTCTCCTACATAGTCTCTCGTCGCTACTTGCCAGAGCCCATCAGTAAGTCACTGACCAATTAACTTATCTACCAACAGCCAGTAGTCCACCCTGTAAAATGCTGAACTAAAGTCAATAAATATTACACCCACCATGATGTTGCTTTCAATAGCTGTAATAAAAGAACTGTTTTTTGAGTATCCTTTAATGTAGACATGCTGATGTTAGTATATCCTTTCCTACATAAATCACCTCTTACCATATTTAATACTTCAGATTCCATTATTTTTTCTGAAATGGACAGAAGACTAATAGGACTATAATTATTTGTGTTCTTGTGAGTCTCGTTCAACTAAAACACTGGCTTAACAATAGCTACTTTGAAAATTAATCTTAACAGTTGCACTAGTACATCCCAAAGTGTTTTCAAGCCTTTATGATCAAGTTTTTCCAGTAAAGTAATAACTTCAAAAACATTTATGGTAGATGTATATCATTCATTATCTATGAAATTGTTTTTACTAGGCTGTTATTCACATAAAGTTTAACAAATGTATCAGAGTATATATTAACAGTATTACTACTGTCTTAATTTACCAATCTCGGTTTTCAAGCCAATATTAAACTGTGTCTCAAATTCCTTTCAAGTGTATTAAAAAAATCCTATTGTGTTTCATGATATCAGCCTCTCTTTTTATAGCTACTGGTGTCTTTTCACACTTCTGAAATTTTTTGTCTGTAGTGTTTCGAGTAATCTATTGATACCCGTTCTTCATTAATTACAATCTGTGTTCCTAGCCCTGATTTAATAAGTCATTCCATCATATGATGTGAAATGTTTTACTCTAGTTTTAGTCATTAGTAATTATATATTTGAATTTGTTAGTAATTATATATTTGAATTTGTA
Source organism: Protopterus annectens (assembly GCF_019279795.1). NCBI lineage: Eukaryota > Metazoa > Chordata > Ceratodontiformes > Protopteridae > Protopterus > Protopterus annectens. The sequence continues at coordinate 915,508,861 of NC_056741.1, read as the reverse complement.
TATCATATTTTACAAATATTTCCATGCACTATTTGTATCTCTGTTTTTAAAACAGTAATCTAATCAATGTATTTTAAATACTGTAAAGCTTTTTCATGGTCTTGCCAATGTAATAAGTTCCATCAAGTTTCCCTTACTTTAACAGTGATATATTCAGCATAGCTAATAGAACTAAATAGTCAAATTCTTGCAAAGGAGTCAATAAATGGCAATTCTACTATTAAGTGTCCAGGTATACTTAATATGCTATTTCCTGGTCAGGACTCTGAGATGGTGTGTAATGAAGTAAACATCAAGCTATCATCCCACTCTATGCATGCATTCATAAAATGCAATTTATTACATTATCAAACTCAGTTACTTTTGATTCTGGAGAATTATAAATTCCTACTCTTAGGACCAGCATTTCCTGATAGTAATAATCACCAGAAAATAAATCATTAATATTGTCTTTGTTACCAAACTCATTACCATCTTGTAATTGTAAATCTTCTCTTACTAAAACGATTAAATCCCCCCTGCAGTCCATATTACTCCTATATTATGTAAAACTCTCAAATGCAGAAGTTTCATCTGTTTTGTTTTGACATGCTTCAGTGATAACTGCTATGTCTAGATTACTTGATATAAGAATTTCTTTCAGCACCAAAGTATTTGTTTTTTCTAACTACAAATGTTTATTATTAAAAGTCTCATACAGTTTCCAGTTTTTTAATTTCTCCAAGTCTTTTGGGTTTCTAATACCATGACAGGAACGGGCCTCATTCCTAAGTCAAAGTATGATTAAAGTTCACGAAAATAGTACTTTGATGTTAGACACAAGGGCTCTTCGCAGCACCCGTAATGTGCCCAGTAATGACTCCCTTCTGCAATTCATAGAGAGTTACATGCATCGATAACATATCTAGGCATGATTGTAAATTCTTTTTTTTTTTTTAAGAAGACCCGTTGTTCCTACTACTACTACTGGATCTGTCTGGGTATCCTTCCACATTCAAATAATTTTTGCACGTAAATCCTGGTGTTTGATAACTTTGTGTCTCTCTGTACGTAAGACACTTAAGTCAGTGGGTGTAGCAATTTCAATGATTAATGCTACTTTTGTCTTCTTTTCATGGACTACAATACTGGTTTTCTCGCATCTATTTTTTGAACTGTTGGTAATGGATGATCCCATGCTATATAAACTTTATCATTTTCTATAATGCTTTGTGGCTCATGTTTCCAATGTTTTTCAGCTACTTCAGTATTGTTATGTTTGCATAACCCCACTGCAAAGTCTTGCCACATTATTATGCCTTTTAGTATGCATTCCTTCTGCCATTAGGAGATCACAACCAGCAACAAAGTGTACAACTGCTTCCAATTCTGTTTTCTATTTCTCCCACATATTCAATGCACTTTGTAAATCAAGATATACGTAGACCACTATCTCGGGCCGCCAATATTTACCTTTCATCTTTTGGTTTAAATTCTCTTCTTAACCATTCCTGTGGTCGATTCCGATTCAAATGAGGCTGTTTCAGGAGGTTTCTATACTTGCAACTATACTTATGCATTTTCCACTTTTCTTGTCTTCTCATCTGATCCTTCACCTTATATTCTTTCTTTAGTTTTTTTTTTTTTTACTGGTTCATTCAGTTGCTGCCTGATCTTTATCTACTTCTGGTTTGATTTCCATTCCCGCTTGACACTTATATGTTTCTGCTAAACAGAGCAGGGAAGTCATCTTAGACTTATTCTCCTCATGTTCTACAACTGTCACTAACATTTGGGTCTTTTGAGGTCAGCAAATATGTATGCAGTCCTACATGTGCAGATCTATACATATAATCAATTTCGAGGTGGCCCATACCTCCTTCAGAACAGGGAATATATAGTTTTGGTACACACCGATTTTTATAAATCATTTGATAAGCATGAAGCATCCTTCTTGTTTTTCTGTCCAACCGATCCAACACTGTTTGGGGCCAGTCAGTCACTCCAAAACTGTTAGACAGGAAGAGCAAATTGGTTTATAGCTTGGACTTTCTTCCTAGAAGTCAGAGCTGTTTTAAGTAATTTTAGTCTTCTAAAATATTCCTTACTAAGTTTTATTTGCATTTGTTCATGTTTTATTGTTGATCTTTCATCAATTCCCATGTATTTATATGCTTCCTCTTGCTCAAGTTCTTTTATATCACAATTCTGTCCCAGGCTTATGATTTCTTGGTGCTACAGCTTTCCTGCTTTAAATATTGCTTTTACACATTTATCAAGAACAAATGACATTCTTATATCAACTGAAAAAGTTTTGACCACTTGCAGTTGTGCTTTCACTTCCTCATCTGATTAACTATACAGGTTTAAATCATCCACATAAAGAAGAGAAATCTTTAAACTTTGTTGTTTTCAGGGGGCCAAACTGTAGCCATGACCTAATTTGTTAAGTGGACAGCTTAATGGGCTAAGGGCAAGACAAAAGAGCAGTGGTGACAAAGATTCTCCCTGGAATATCTCCCTTTGAAATTTTATCCCTAGAATAATAATGTGTTCTATATCACGGTTTAACTGCAAAGTGGTTTGCCACTGTTTCATGGTTGTGGCAATTTAATCCATCAGTGTAGGGTGTAGCTCGTACATTTTTAAGTACTCTTATTAAAGAATGTGGGATACTGTCAAATGCTTTTTTGTAGTCTATTCATGCCATACTTAGATTCTTCCCCTTTTTAAAATTCTCCATTATAACTTTATTTAACAAATGAGCCTTTGTTCCCTATGACTTTCATTACCCTTTTGTTCTATTGCCATGACTGAGTTTTCTTCTAAATGACTATAAACTCTGTTGACATCAATTTCAGTGTATAGTTTATACATTGTTGGAAGGCAATTTACTGGTCTGCAGTTTTTAGGATAGAGTGCAGGTTCACTCAAGTAGTATTGTTTTTCCTGTTATTAACCAGATTGGTATCTGTTCAGGACGAGCATATAAATAGTTCTTACTCATGGCTAAATCTTCATGTAAATATGTTAGATCGTTTAGCCAAATGTTAGGTACTACATCATCAGGGCCTCGGGTTTTCTAGTTAGGAGTTTTTCTTAACTTTGTTTCAATCTCTCTGGCCTTTACTTCATCCCATTTCATATCCTATTCATTTTGGCCTTCTTATTCTTTCTTTTACTTCTTCTAACCATTCAGCATCTTTGTTATGTTCCACAGGATCTTCACAAATATTTCTACAAAATGTATCTATTTCTTCTTTTTTTGGTGGTGTTTCAATTCCTTTTACCTTGTTTCCCAATTCTCTATAAAACTTTTTTGGGGTCATCAAAATATTGCTCATTTTGTACTTTTCCTTTATATTTATCTGCATATCATCTAAGGTTTTTTTTTGCATGTGCTAATATTTTTAGTTTATTACTTGAGATAGTACACGATAGATCCTGATCTGGTCTGACAATGTGCATTGCTTTTATCATGTTTATCTTTCTGAGCATTTTTGTTGATCTGTTCCCCCTTCTATACACTTCTAACATTGACACTTCTAGTCTTAATTGCTTTATAGTTTTCTCTAATCAATACTTTACTTTATGATGGCATTTGATTTCTCCTCTTTCTTTCCCTTACTGCCCTGAGGTTTTGTGGCAAGAATAACTGTTATTAATTTAGCTGCACAGTAATATACCCTATTTACTTCTGTTATATTGCATTAATTTCAATGAACAGTCCTAATTACTGTGTTCATTTGTTTTATCAGACTTAGGTTCATAGGTTCATAGGTTCATACTAGGCTATCTGCCCAAGGGCATTTATAAGCCTAGCCCATAGTTATGTGGCTTTCGCCACCCCTTTAGTTTGAATAAAAACTATGCCTATCATTTTTCTGTGCCTCTGTCAAGCAGTGACACTGAAGTAATCCCTGGGGTATATCTGCGATCTCCCATCCATTGGTCAAGATTCCTCTTGAACAAGGCCAGCGAGGTGCTCTGTCTCACATGTACCGGGATTTTGTTCCACAGCATAGGGAGTCTCTGGGTGATGAATCTGTCCCTCCAGCACGTTCTATTTATAACCGTGTCAAGGTTTAAGTCTCCGCCCTTGTGGTTCTGAGGGATCTAGATTTTTGAGGTGAAGCATATTCATCAAATCTGGGTTTGACATGGCCTTATATGTCAGGCACAGGTCACCTCTGAGCAAGCGGTATGAGACTGAATAAAGCTGGAGTTCTTTCAGTCGGGCAGCATAAGACATATTTTTGAGACCCTTTATCCTTTTGGTGAGGAACTTTTGGGGCCTTTCAAGCTGCATCAGGTGTCTGGTCAGATACATTCGAACGGGCATTGTACTCAATCATAGGTCTAATGAGTGATGAGTACAAGGGGGACGATGACCTCCCTTGATCTAGATGTGAATCCCTTCATGATCAGGTGAGCGATATAGAAGGTTTTCCTAACTACTTTAGCAACATGAGTGTCAAACGAAGACTACTGTCAACTTGGGTCCCCAGATCCCTGATGACTTTTTCTGTGCTCAGTGGATTGTCACCTATATGGTAGCTAGGGGTAACCTTGTTTTTCCCAAGGGTATGACTATGCATTTTTGGCATTTAACTTCAGGCCATGGCTCTGGCACCAGTTATCCGTTTCTGTGAGGCCCTTCTGGAGGATATCTGTGTCAGATGTGTTTTCGACTATGGCCCAGTTTGCAGTCATCTGCAAACTTTGTCAGCCATAACCCTCCTGTGTTTGCTTGTACTTCAGAAAAGTAGATGCCGAACAAGAGTGGACCCAGGACTGAGCCCTGTGGGACACCAAATGTGACAGGCTTTGAGTCTGACATGGCTCCAGCAACTCTGACCCTGTGGGTTCTGTCAGCCAGTTTGCAACCCATCTTGTGATGTATGGGTTTACATTCAAGCTGATGAGTTTTTCGATGATACCTGAGTGGGGTATTGTGTCAAGGCCTTTGCCAGGTCGAGGTAGGCTGTATGGACTGCCTTTCCCTCATCAATGGCCTTGGTGACTGTCTCGAAAAAGTCAACCAAGTTTAAGAGGCAGGATCTGCCTTTGACAAAGCCAAACTGGGTTGGATCCAAAGTCTGCAAGTTCCTATGTCTTTATTTATGAGTTCCATTATGATCCTCTCCATGGCTTTGCAGATAAGGCTTGTCAAGCTAATGGGGCGGTAATTTCCAGGGTCTGTGGAGGCACCGCCCTTATGAAGTGGGACCACAGTCGCCACTCCTATCCTGAGGTGAGGCTAAGATTAAACAGCTGTCCTAACTGTGGGTTTAATTCCTCGTTGAGTTCATGAAGCACACAGCCGGGGACACCATCCGGTCCCATGGATGCTGTGTTTTGCCTTAGTGAGGGCAGTTCTCACCTGGGCGTTGGAGATGTTTGGGGGCTACAATCCTCTGGAATAGATATCTCTCCTTTTGGGGAGGGGGAGAAGTTTGCACTGAACCTGTCAGCCAGTATGTTAGCAATGTGTGTAGGTTCAGTAATTTTCACATCATTTTGAACTAATTCTGAGCATATCTGGGAGTTTCCTCCTAGGTTTCTAACATAGCTAAAGAAGGCCTTATGATTGTCTTTAGAGTCCTTGGCAATTTTTCTCTCAAAATTTGCCTTGGATGATTTTATGAGAGCTCTTAGTTTTTACTTATAATGATCAAAGGTGTCTTACCTTTCAAGGATTTTGCTCTATCTTGTAGTAGCTTCCTCCTTTTGTTGTAGAGCTTGTTTATGGCTGGGGTCCACCAGACTGGACGCTTGCCTTTGGTACAGAGAGTCTTAGTTTTGTTTGGGATTGCCTGATCCATGCAGTCCTGTAGGTGCTGGTAGAAGGCATTTGTAAGTGATTCAGCGGTTTGAGTAATGTTTACCACTGGCTCAGGGGCCTTAAAGGAGACCACACTAGTTTTTAGAAGTGTGAAATCGGCTTTTGAGAAGTTTTTCACTGTGGTCTTTTTGTTTCAGGTGGGGCGGATGAGGACCTCCAGCGAGATTAGTTTATGATCTGATCTCACCAGTGAGGGGTATACTTCCGGTGTTGAACATTTTGATCCCATGTTCGTGATGATGAGATCAAGTATGTTTTCACCTCTTGTGGGGATGGTGACTAGTTGTTCCATGGCATTTGAGTTTATGAACTCCAGGAATCTTTGGGTTAGAGTGTTCGGGCTTGAGTAGTGTTCCCAGTCTATATTAGGGTAGTTGAAGTCACCTAGTATGATGGTGTTTGGAGATACATTTATCCCTCCAATGTTTTCAGGAAGGCCATGTGAGGTTCCTGAGTTTGAGAGGGTGGCCTGTAACATGCTACAAATTGCAGAGCAGTCTTGCCTATGGTTAATTGCACCTGGATGGTCTCCGATGCATCGTCGTTGCCACCAACCTTGAGGTGTGGGTGTCCTTTATGAATATGGACACCCCTCCTTTCTTGGTGTTGTCCGGATTTTGGGGCCGAACGTATGATATGAGGTGAAACCTGTTAGTGCTGGGGTGCTCTCAGGAGCCTTGAACCAGGTTTCTGTCACAGCACAGACATCGATGTTCTCCATATTGAGAAGGGCCTTGCATCTTGAGATTGAGACTTCTGGCATTGAGCAGCATTACCCTTAGTTTTTCCTTTTGGTGTTCTAGGGTGGTAGGTTTAGAATTTGAGCCTTGCCTAAAAAGGCACTATGGGGTGGCAAGAGCCTTTGCCAATATCCGGAAGCCCAGGGTGACAGGTGCAAGCCGTCCCTTGAAGCAGCGTGGCTTGTCCAGCATGTCATCCCAGGCAGACAGACATTGGATCCCCTTTGAATGACACCAGAATTTAAGCCAATTATTAAAGCTGATCATCTTATCACTGTATTGTGGCATCATTCTAGGTGAAGGTAGGATACTGCTCAAGGTCAGGGTCATACCTGCCTGGGCTACATAATCAGAGAGCTCCTCGGCGTCCCTTTTCATGTAGTCCAAGGAGGTGCGTCTCAGGTCGTTGACACCAGCGTGGACAATGACTGAGTCGTACTTGTACCTGCTGTTGAGAGACCTGAGTGCTTGCATTATGTGGCGGATTCTAGCGCCCGACAGGCAGCTTACTGTGACCTTCTCCTTACTCAGTCTGGTGAGCGGGACGTCAGTGTGTCTGACTATGGAATCACCAATGACAAGTGTGTCTGGCATTTTGTTTGGCCTTAAGGGCTGTGACTGTTTGACACTCTGACTGTGTGGTCTATGTGTTGCATGTGTTGGGTCGTGAGGTGGTAGTTGTTTGGGTGTCTGCTTTGGTGGCCTCTGCTGTTTTGGTAAATTTTTGACCAGAGCCTCCGAGTATGTCTTTGTGTGAGTATGTGTATGATTTGAAGTTGTGATGGTACCATGTGTGACTGGGTATGTATTGTGTGTGGTTGCCTTCTCCTCCTGTCTGGTCTGGTCTTGCCAGTCCTATGTTGAGAGAGCTCAGCCTCCAGTTTGGCCGTATAGTTGCATCTCTCGCATGTATTTGTGTTTTGTGGGAGAAGGAGAGGATTGTCTGTGTACATGAGGCAATTGTAACATTGCCTCAATATTCCCAGGTTCACCAGTTGAGCTGGAGAGGACACTAGCAACTGATCCCTCGACATACTAGAAGTAGTAGATAAAGAACTTTCAAAGGACTCCGGGGGAAGTGGGTTTTGGGCTGGTGGGGTACTATCTATAATAAGAGTGCTTTATCAAGGTGCAAGTACTGTAGGAGTAAGTGCTAGGCTTTACAGATAGAGAATAGTCTACTTGGGAATCAAGTAGAGATGAACTTTTCAGTTATAGGATATGCTGGTTAGATCAGCAGTACAGTTTAGCGTGTTTTATAGCAGGGGCTGAAGGGAGCTAGGAATTGGCCCAAAAGCGACCAATGGACTACTAGTTTCTGGCTGAAACTTCACCAAATCGGACAAAAGGCAGCTCAGTGCTTCCCACTCCCACTGGTAAGCAAAGAAACTTCCCTCCTTCCTAATAAGGCAATGGATCAGTAACAGGAACTAAAAACAAAGCCCAGGGATCAGCAACTCTGAAACTGGACTACTCTAGTTCAGTAAAGTGGGAAAACAAGAGATTTTTTGTTTTATTACAGAGATAAGGAAAAAACAGACAGTAAATGCTATAAATGCTGTAAATCTTTAGTGTGTGGCCTACAGAAACAATTTGCAACAATTAGTAACTTAAAGTGCAATAAACAGTGTAAAATGCAGAAATCACTTAAAGTAGCAGTAAAACAGGTGAAATGCAGTCGCTAGCTTAATAACAGTGGGAAAGCCACAAAAATACTTATATCTGGTAGAAAGTCACTCTTTTAGCTCTCTGCTGCTTGGATCACTCTGCAGGCCACCACGAGGATCTGTGCAGAGTTGGTACAAGCTGGAAAACACGTGTTTAGCGTGTTTTATAGCAGGGGCTGAAAGGAGCTAGGAATTGGCCCAAACGACCAATAGACTACTAGTTTCTGGCTGAAACTTCACCAATTCGGACAAAAGGCTGCTCAGTGCTTCCCACTCCCACTGGTAAGCAAAGAAACTTCCCTCCTTCCTAATAAGGCAATGGATCAGTAACAGGAACTAAAAACAAAGCCCAGGGATCAGCAACTCTGAAACTGGACTACTCTAGTTCAGTAAGGTGGGAAAACAAGAGATTTTTTACAGAGACAAGGAAAAAACAGACAGTAAATGCTATAAATGCTTTTAAGTGGCTAGCACACTTGAGTGTGTTAGCCTACAGGTAAAATTAAGCAACAAATAACTTTTAAGAGTGCAAAACAGTTAATCAACACAAAACAGTTTAAATAGAATGCAGAGCTGTATAAACAGGCTAAGATGCAGTCGCTAAGCAGTAAATATTCAAAAGCCAGAAAAAATACTTAAATCAGTTATAGCAAATACAGTTATAACAAATGCTCTGAAATATACTGTATATTTCCAATATGTTTGAGAAGGACAGTCAGAACACAAGAAGGTTCAGGCGAAGAAGAAAAAAAGTTTTGTTTTACTTTTGAAAAGGTAAAAGGAGGAACAGAAGGCCTTATCAAATGTTCTCTCTGTATTAAGAAGAATGAGCTAATGACACTAGACTGGGAGGTGTGTCACAGTAGGCAACTGCAAAGCCACCAAGTATAAGAGCAAGACACCAACAGGGAGGGAGGGTGGGACAAAATAGCCTAAGACAAGAAGCTATGAAAGTTTTTAAACAGAAAAAGATTTCTGAAGATTCTGAATAGACAAAGTGCTTTATATATATTAAATTATAAAAACAGTAATCTGTTAAAATAATCAAAAAATACTTTGTAGCTCAGTTGCGGTCTATTGTATAAACTGAAACTATGTTAAAATAGCCTAAGACAAGAAGCTATGAAAGTTTTTAAACAGAAAAAGATTTCTGAAGATTCTGAATAGACAAAGTGCTTTATATATATTAAATTATAAAAACAGTAATCTGTTAAAATAATCAAAAATACTTATATTTTGTAGCTCAGTTCTTGGTCAAACAACTTCTCCAGCCTGCACCAAAGACCAGAAACACAACTTTTTTTTACAAGAACACAAAAGAACCAGCCCCCACTAGCCAAGAGATAATTACACAGAGTAAATGTTTCAGTTTATACAATAGCCTAAGACAAGAAGCTATGAAAGTTTTAAACAGAAAAGATTTCTGAAGATTCTGAATAGACAAAGTGCTTTATATATATTAAATTATAAAAACAGTAATCTGTTAAAATAATCAAAAAATACTTTGTAGCTCAGTTGCGGTCTATTGTATAAACTGAAACTATGTTAAAATAGCCTAAGACAAGAAGCTATGAAAGTTTTTAAACAGAAAAAGATTTCTGAAGATTCTGAATAGACAAAGTGCTTTATATATATTAAATTATAAAAACAGTAATCTGTTAAAATAATCAAAAAATACTTATATTTTGTAGCTCAGTTGCGGTCAAACAACTTCTCCAGCCTGCACCAAAGACCAGAAACACAACTTTTTTTTTACAAGAACACAAAAGAACCAGCTCCACTAGCCAAGAGATAATTACACAGAGTAAATGTTTCAGTTTATACAATAGCCTAAGACAAGAAGCTATGAAATTTTTAAACAGAAAAAGATTTCTGAAGATTCTGAATAGACAAAGCTCTGTATATATATTAAATTATAAAAACAGTAATCTGTTAAAATAATCGAAAAATACTTATATTTTGTAGCTCAGTTGCGGTCAAACAACTTCTCCAGCCTGCACCAAAGACCAGAAACACAACTTTTTTTTACAACAACACAAAAGAACCAGCCCCACTAGCCAAGAGATAATTACACAGAGTAAATGTTTCAGTTTATACAATAGCCTAAGACAAGAAGCTATGAAAGTTTTTAAACAGAAAAAGATTTCTGAAGATTCTGAATAGACAAAGTTCTTTATATATATTAAATTATAAAAACAGTAATCTGTTAAAATAATCAAAAAATACTTATATTTTGTAGCTCAGTTGCGGTCTATTGTATAAACTGAAACTATGTTAAAATAGCCTAAGACAAGAAGCTATGAAAGTTTTTAAACAGAAAAAGATTTCTGAAGATTCTGAATAGACAAAGTGCTTTATATATATTAAATTATAAAACAGTAATCTGTTAAAATAATCAAAAATACTTATATTTTGTAGCTCAGTTAGGTCTATTGTATAAACTGAAACTATGTTAAAATAGCCTAAGACAAGAAGCTATGAAAGTTTTTAAACAGAAAATGATTTCTGAAGATTCTGAATAGACAAAGTGCTTTATATATATTAAATTATAAAAACAGTAATCTGTTAAAATAATCAAAATACTTATATTTTGTAGCTCAGTTGCGGTCAAACAACTTCTCCAGCCTGCACCAAAGACCAGAAACACAACTTTTTTTTTTACAAGAACACAAAAGAACCAGCCCCCACTAGCCAAGAGATAATTACACAGAGTAAATGTTTCAGTTTATACAATAGCCTAAGACAAGAAGCTATGAAAGTTTTTAAACAGAAAAAGATTTCTGAAGATTCTGAATAGACAAAGTGCTTTATATATATTAAATTATAAAAACAGTAATCTGTTAAAATAATCAAAAAATACTTTGTAGCTCAGTTGCGGTCTATTGTATAAACTGAAACTATGTTAAAATAGCCTAAGACAAGAAGCTATGAAAGTTTTTAAACAGAAAAAGATTTCTGAAGATTCTGAATAGACAAAGTGCTTTATATATATTAAATTATAAAACAGTAATCTGTTAAAATAATCAAAAATACTTATATTTTGTAGCTCAGTTATGTCAAACAACTTCTCCAGCCTGCACCAAAGACCAGAAACACAACTTTTTTTTTACAAGAACACAAAAGAACCAGCCCCCACTAGCCAAGAGATAATTACACAGAGTAAATGTTTCAGTTTATACAATAGCCTAAGACAAGAAGCTATGAAAGTTTTTAAACAGAAAAAGATTTCTGAAGATTCTGAATAGACAAAGTGCTTTATATATATTAAATTATAAAAACAGTAATCTGTTAAAATAATCAAAAAATACTTATATTTTGTAGCTCAGTTAACAACTTCTCCTGCCTGCACCAAAGACCAGAAACACAACTTTGTTTTACAAGAACACAAAAGAACCAGCCCCCACTAGCCAAGAGATAATTACACAGAGTAAATGTTTCAGTTTATACAATAGCCTAAGACAAGAAGCTATGACAGTTTTTAAACAGAAAAAGATTTCTGAAGATTCTGAATAGACAAAGTGCTTTATATATATTAAATTATAAAAACAGTAATCTGTTAAAATAATCAAAAAATACTTATATTTTGTAGCTCAGTTGTCAAACAACTTCTCCAGCCTGCACCAAAGACCAGAACCAGAACTTTTTGTTTACAAGAACACAAAAGAACCAGCCCCCACTAGCCAAGAGATAATTACACAGAGTAAATGTTTCAGTTTATACAATAGCCCAAGACAAGAAGCTATGAAAGTTTTAAACAGAAAAAGATTTCTGAAGATTCTGAATAGACAAAGTGCTTTATATATATTAAATTATAAAACAGTAATCTGTTAAAATAATCAAAAAATACTTATATTTTGTAGTTCAGTTGCGGTCAAACAACTTCTCCAGCCTGCACCAAAGACCAGAAAGACAACTTTTTTTTTACAAGAACACAAAAGAACCAGCCCCACTAGCCAAGAGATAATTACACAGAGTAAATGTTTCAGTTTATACAATAGCCTAAGACAACAAGCTATGAAAGTTTTTAAAAAGAAAAAGATTTCTGAAGATTCTGAATAGACAAAGTGCTTTATATATATTAAATTATAAAAACAGTAATCTGTTAAAATAATCAAAAATACTTATATTTTGTAGCTCAGTTGGTCAAACAACTTCTCCAGCCTGCACCAAAGACCAGAAACACAACTTTTTTTACAAGAACACAAAAGAACCAGCCCCACTAGCCAAGAGATAATTACACAGAGTAAATGTTTCAGTTTATACTATAGCCTAAGACAAGAAGTTATGAAAGTTTTAAACAGAAAAAGATTTCTGAAGATTCTGAATAGACAAAGTGCTTTATATATATTAAATTATAAAACAGTAATCTGTTAAAATAATCAAAATACTTATATTTTGTAGCTCAGTTGCGGTCAAACAACTTCTCCAGCCTGCACCAAAGACCAGAAACACAACTTTTTTACAAGAACACAAAAGAACCAGCCCCACTAGCCAAGAGATAATTACACAGAGTAAATGTTTCAGTTTATACAATAGCCTAAGACAAGAAGCTATGAAAGTTTTTAAACAGAAAAGATTTCTGAAGATTCTGAATAGACAAAGTGCTTTATATATATTAAATTATAAAACAGTAATCTGTTAAAATAATAAAAAATACTTATATTTTGTAGCTCAGTTGCGGTCAAACAACTTCTCCAGCCTGCACCAAAGACCAGAAACACAACTTTTTACAAGAACACAAAAGAACCAGCCCGCACTAGCCAAGAGATAATTACACAGAGTAAATGTTTCAGTTTATACAATAGCCTAAGACAAGAAGCTATGAAAGTTTTTAAACAGAAAAGATTTCTGAAGATTCTGAATAGACAAAGTGCTTTATATATATTAAATTATAAAACAGTAATCTGTTAAAATAATCAAAAATACTTATATTTTGTAGCTCAGTTTGTCAAACAACTTCTCCAGCCTGCACCAAAGACCAGAAACACAACTTTTTTTTACAAGAACACAAAAGAACCAGCCCCACTAGCCAAGAGATAATTACACAGAGTAAATGTTTCAGTTTATACAATAGCCTAAGACAAGAAGCTATGAAAGTTTTTAAACAGAAAAAGATTTCTGAAGATTCTGAATAGACAAAGTGCTTTATATATATTAAATTATAAAAACAGTAATCTGTTAAAATAATCAAAAAATACTTATATTTTGTAGCTCAGTTGCGGTCAAACAACTTCTCCAGCCTGCACCAAAGACCAACTTTTTGGGTTTTATTGCTTTCTGTAGTCTATTTCTTTCATTGATCTTAATATGCATGTCCATCTCTATTAAAATCAAGCAACTCTTCTCTAAGATAATTTTCTTCTAAACTGAGGGCACATTCTTTGTTCTTAATTTCCTACAGGCATTCTATAGAAAGTTCCAGAGCATCTTCCTGTGCCACATTCTCTTCATTTTCATCCTGTGTCATCTGTGGCTGTTTCATATGGGAACTCACTGGCTTATCACACTACAACATTAACTGTGTCAGAGCTGCCATAGTTTTCTGTTTCTTCCCTCAACACGCAACTCAAACTGAACTTTTGTACTTGGTTTCCTATGGAAGGCTCCAAAATATCTTCATATGGAAACTGATTAGATGTTTCCCACTTGGTTTCTCCTTAATTTCGGGATCCATTGTTCTATCCTGCTGTGATTTTATCATAGTTAGATTTTCTACACTAAATCCTTCACTTCGCAAGTAATCCATAACCTCAGTTTCAGTTTCTTTAACTTCTCCATTATTAACCCTTTTTCTCTACTTTTCCTCCGTTTTCTTATTTTTTGTATTGTAAAATTTTCCATATCCGGGTCTTTGCCTGCATTTCTCTTCAAATATTTCTGGCACTGCTCTTTTTGTACAGATTACTTTTGCTTACTCCTTTGCATAAATATTGTACCATAGTAACACACTTTCTTTCCCATGTCCATATTTCTTTTCAAATGTCTCTTGCTTCTCCTTACTTGGGGGACATGTTGTTCCATCATACTGTGATATAACCGGTCTAAGACTTTCTTCACTTGGTAGGTATGCCATAACTTCAGCTTCTATTTTGTTAACTTCCACTTTACTAGTCTTCTGTTCTATGTTCCCTCGTTGGGATCTTATTTTTTGTATTGTGAAATGTTCCATATCTGGATGCCTTGGCCTGTATTTCTCTTCAAATATCTTTGGGGCTGCTTTTTTGTATTGATTAATTTGTCTTTTTCCTTTGCATAAATATTGCAGCATATCAGATCTCTCTCTTTCCATGTCCATATTTCTTTTTTATACCTTTCAAAAATCTCTAGATTTAGTTCTTTACATTTTCGCACTTCCTCAGTTGCTTCTTTTTTCAAACGGCCCAAGGTTTCCTGGTGTACATGATGTTTTTCATAAATCTGTTGCACTAATGTACACACATTTTTCTTTGAAGCTTATGACAGTTTTTCTTGTGCAAGTATGTCCATTTTCAGAGGAGGCCCGGGGAGAAAAGCTCCAGAACAATTGCTAACATACTATACATAAGATATTTACACATTCAGTTATAAAAATATAGCAGATAATAACATATGATTGCATAAGATATTTACATAAGCATAGTGGTTTAGACATACAATTAAAAGTATAGCAGGTAGTAACATTTGATTGTTGTTCATACAGTTTGTTTAGTGGAGATAACCTTGAAGATGTACTGAAGATAAGAAAGGAAAAACTAAAAAAGGAGGAGAATACAGACAAGTTCATACGAGGTACATTGACATGTTAAGGGAAAGCTTTTCAACTTAGTCTAGGGGAGAGTTGGTGGGTATAGATGGGGCAGTGGGGAGTAGGCGACAGTGAGTTGATAAGTAACGTGTCATAATATATAGTGCATCTGTGGGAGTTTTAAAGAGGTTGAACAGTGGGTAGGGAAAAGGAGTTGAAATATGTCAGCCAGGTGCTAGGCAGTTGCATGTCCAGGAGTTGTTTAGGTGGGAAATAAGCTGTTTTTTGAAGATGGCTTTATTAGGTTGCACCCTGATTTGTAGTGGTAGGGAGTTCCAAGTCTTGGCAATGTTGCTAGAATACAGGGAGTTACCAGAGCTGTAATGGCTTTTTGGAGAATGCGATTAGTGCCTTGCTAGTGGATCTAAGTTCTCAGTTACTGGAGTAGAGGATGATCAGATCTTGTAAGGCTGGAGTTTTGTCAGGTTGGTACAGTATTTGGTGAGCTAAAAGTTGTTGATTTAGAGCTAAAGTGTTAGGGAGTTCAAGCCAGGAAAGCTGTTTAAGGGCCTGACAGTGGTGGGTGTGGTAGGAGGAGTTTGTGGCAAATTTTGCTATTTTGTTGTAGCATACTGATAGCTGGTTTAAATCGCTCTTGTTTAGGAAAGTTTCCGTGTCTTGAGGTTTCTACACTGCCATTTCTTTCAGTCCTAGCACCAGTTTGCCTACCATGACTGGGCATTTTTTTATCCTGAGTCTTGTGCACCCAGCTGTCTTTTTTATTTTTAACCTACTTCTGTCCATGACATATGCTATATATAATGCAGTCTTATACATCAGTGTCATCTTGGTGAGATTTTGTGAAAAACAGGGTCCAGCTAGTGAAGGTACTCACAGAGACATGAAGCCGAATTAAATTGCAGCAATACTACTCTTCTTTGCTTGCTTATTTACCATCTCCCCTTTCAGACCAGCTATGTGCATTACTGAATGAAGCTGAAATGCTATTAAATGTGTTTATCTCCCACTATGCACTTTAGCAGGATTGCTTTTAGCATGTATATTTCATCTTTTGCAAACACATGCAAGTCCATAATTAAAGTCAGGTAGCAAATACATTTCTATTAGATTTGCTGTAGTGCCTTCTTGACATAAGCCCAATCTAGTTTTCTACTGTTCCCGACTTTGTGATGTTTCCTGAAAGCAATTTCAACAATAACAAACGTCATTCCTTTTTTAAGGAAATAAATGTCATTAAATCTATAATTGTCAATACTACTGTGTCACAATCATTCAGATTAATGTAATTTGTTCTTAACAGCACCAAGCTATACCAGAATTCTTAAAGGAAAGTTTTACCCTTTCCTACAGTTTAACCCAACATGTAGGTTTCTTTTTACTTAGAATATGGTTCCAGTATTGCTTATGTACCAGAAACTTGCCTGTAGTTTATAAAACTTTAATTTCCTTGACTTCGACTCAATGGATGGGAAAGCTCATCCACTTTTTTTTAGATATTAACTTCTCTCATATTTTGGCAGAAAAACATTTTCTTCATCAGCATGACACACTACAGATACAGGAAAATCTGAAATTTTCCCTGCCAGATACTGCACACAATCTTAAAGAAGGCAACCAGTCTGTCTGATGTTAGCAGCCAATATAAAAAGGCACATTGTTGTTAAAACTGTTTTCTACTGCATCTAATGCACGGAGGAAGAGAAACCTGGATGACAGACAGAGATAGGTAGTGACCCTTTCTGTAGAGCAGTCCTAACTTTAGCAGTTCTCTCCTCTGCACAGTGGCACGAAAAACGGCAAATAACTTAACAGTCTAAAGAAAAAAATATTTTCTGCCTTTTATCTAAATGTCGTCATCTTAATATCGCATAAACTAGTATAACCAACTAAATACTGCACATCAGAGATTTATTTTGGTAATAAGATAAATATAATAATGGTTTCATTTAATGACAGCATGGTTTGTCCTGCACAATGTCAAGTTTCCGCAAGAATGTCCTACTTTGGGCATCTAAAAAGATGGCAACCTTCTTAGCTGACCACATTTTTATACAGTGTTTCCCCTATAAACAGTATTTTCTGCAAGTCTAACAGTTTTATAGAAAATAGTGTTAGTCTTAAGCACAGTATTAGTGATTTGTCATAGTCAAGGATTATGGTACTGATGAAATGTTAGTATGCTGCAATACAACAAATCAATGAGTAGGAATGCAATAGGAATGGTAAAATATATGAAGGTATTTGTGCCGCAGTTAAAAAAATCTCAACACAAATTCAAGAACAGATGGCTGCATTTTTTGAACTGACTTGTAAAATACTTTTGAACAAAAACAGCAAGGACATTAGCATATTTCTCCAACATGCTGGATAAAAAACACTCATCATCCTACTACTACTGCAGGCACTGGTGAGTAGCAGAATCAATTATGTGATGTGTTGATTAACAGCTCTTGTACTGCAGTAGTAGCTTTGACACACCAGGAAGAGCGTGAAAAATGGTCTGTTAGTGTTCATAGCAAAGGACTAAAAATGACAACCCTTACAAAAGCCAGCAATGTATCTACTTTCTTTGGGTGGAGGTACACAATTGCTGTGAATAGCTTATAACAAACTGAGAGAAATGTATAAATTCAGGAAAAGACTGCAACCACTCTTGCTACAGGAGTGTAAGATGCCAGTGACTCACACAGCTGGCACTGTATCTCAGTGGACTAAGAAGATAACATCACTTCCTTATGTCTAGCATGACTCGCATAAAGGGGACTAGGACTAAAACACAATTGTGTTAATATGTCAGGCCTCATGTCTGCCATTCTGTGGGAGAAAAACATTGCAATTTTAAAAGAAGCACCTATAGTGATTTTGATTAATTCAGTAAACAAAAACACAATGAAGAAATACATTTTTTTAAAGTTCCAATATGGGGTTTTCCTTTAACAATTAATATGTGGAGGATCATTTCAATGTTTAAAGGATGGAACATGGAACTTATAGGACTCAAAATGAGGACCTGTTCCTCATAAGTTTTAGTTGAGGGACATTCTGGTTGTTATATTTAAAGCTGTTGATTTTTTCATGCCTTTTCTTTCTAGTTTGGTGTGCGTGTGTGTGTGTGTGTGTGTGTGTGTGTGTGTGTGTGTGTGTGAGACCTTTGTAAGCTGCAATTATTGCCCTCACTCTTTAATGTATATAGATGTTTACCATTCTTTGTTTATAACTCAGTTATACTAGCAGGTGATCCACTGTCTGCATTATCCACATCATTGACCTTTCATCTGGCTATACTTACTTTCAGTGTTACCTAAATTTGAAGTTAAAAACTTGCACTTTATTCTACATCTCTCCTTTTAAACTTATTTGCCTTAACTAGGAATTGTCTCTGAAGTTATTGCTACTTTTTCATTTTGATAAGTTATTTCATTATTGTTTGTCATGGGATACTTTTTACATTTGCATGGACGGTGGTGCAGCGGTATCATTGTCACCTCACAGAAAGAGGTTCTCCCGTTCGATTCTCAGCTAGAGCACCTTCTGTGCAGAGTCTGCATGTCCTCCCCGTGGTCGAGTGGCATTCGAAAGACATGCATGAATGGGCGTGCCTCTGTTGAAGGTTGGGCTGGCACCTCGGCACCATAAAAATCTACTGCCAGTCATTAGCGGACCAGAGTTCCGCTGAGGCGACCCCTAACCGGGAAAAGCCGAAAGAAGAAGAACATGGAATGAATAAGGGCCTTCTATTGATATACCATCTCTCCTGTAGAGATACTAGACATATTAGTTGAAGGACCTACTGGTTGCTACAATGCCTTAAACTGGCCATAAGTAATAAAGGCAAACATTTCATTCTAACAATTGTTGGAAAGGGATACTTGCAAATTAGTCTGCTAGAATGGTAATAGTTTGACAGACCCTGTAAAATGTGCAGAAGTATTCAGGAGCTTGTATTATAATGTTGAAAAACTTCCATTTAAAGAAAAACACATTAAGCTGATAATGAAGGATATGAAGAAGACTTCTATTAAGTACTGTAAATAAATGTCAAAGAAGAATTATATTCATAAAGTAGCAGAAAGTATTTTAAGAATTAATCCATCATGGAAATAGATAAAGGAGATTCTGTTGATAGGCGTGACTGCAATTAGGAGTACAGAGAATAGGCAAGAGAGGGCTGGAATTTACCTGAGAAAACTGACAAAGGAAGCAAGGCATTGTGAGCAAATAAGTAGAGAGAGAAATGTAATAGAATGGAAAAAGGCAATGAATTCATTTGGACTGTAGGCTAGAGATGGCCTTCCCTATCAAAGACTGATATCAGAGTATAAGCAAAGAGAAAGAAACAGGGGGATCCTAAACAAAAGACTAGCACTGGTAGAATTTTTAGTAGAATCTAGAACAGAAAAAAGAAGTTATGTACTCACCATAACGTTCCATCTGAGTAGGTAACTTCATTTGTCAGCAACCTGTGGGTATCGGATCTGATTCGGATCCGAGCCGGCAGCTTTCCTAGCAAAAAGATCCAAGCTCCAAGCTCCTCCCCTACCCATAATGCCCTGCTACCTCCCTCTAGTCCTCAGATCGAGTTTGCCATAATATCACAGAATACTACCATAACACAAAGAAAACCACCTGAACATCCTAACCTGATGTCATCTGGGAAGTGAAACACAATGATCCTTCAAGGATGAACTACAGGTCAGGGGGACAGAGGGAGGGTTGGTTGCTGACAAATGAAGTTACCTACTCAGATGGAACATTATGGTGAGTACATAACTTCTTTATCTGAAGTAGTTAACTTCATTTGATCAGCACCCTGTGGGACAGAGTCCCCAGCTACCAACAACTTGGGAGGTCCTTATGAAAGGATACTCCTGAGCATTGCAGAGCCAAAAGATTCCCTTCCTCTGGAAATCAGATCCAATTTATAATGAGAAATGAAAGTATGAGAGGAAGCCCAAGTAGCTGCTGAACAAATGCCATCCAAAGGGACCCTCAACCAGAAGGCTGCAGAAGTAGCCACAAAATGGGTAGAATGTGCCCGAACCCGAACGGGCTCAGGTCGACAAGAGCTTCTGTATGCGAGAAGAATGCATTGGGAAATCTACCTAGCTAAGGTTAACTTTGTCACTGGTTTACCCAAACAGGACTTAGCAAATGAGACAAAGAGCTGTTCCGATTTTCGAAAAACAGCCGTTCTGTGTAAGTAAAATCGTAACTGTCTATGTACATCCAGGTAATGAAGTCTATACTCTCCTTTGTTGTGATAATTAGGAAAGAAGACAGGCAGGTTGATGGATTGGTTGATGTTGGCTTCGGAAGCCACTTTAGGCAGAAAGGAGGGGTTAGTCCTGAGGGAAACTCTGTCTTTATGAAAAATGATGTATGGGGGCTTACTGCAAAGAGCCTGAAGCTCCGATATCCTTCTAGCTGAGGTAATAGCAATCAGGAAGGCAGTTTTCCAAGATACATACTTTAAGTCGACCGAAGCTGCAGGCTCAAAAGGGGGACCAGTCAGAGCCTGGAGAACTAGGGTTAAAATCCCATGGAGGGACTGCATCCTTAACAGGGGGTCTCAAAAGAAAGGTACCTTTCAGGAAGGTCTTGCAGATCTTGGAGGAAGCTAGGGGGCCAAAATTGTTTCCAGTGTGAAAGTGGGAAATTGCTGCCAACTGAACTTTAACAGTTGAAGAACTAGCCCCCTGATGAAATATTTGGGATAAAAAGTCAAGGACTGCTGGAATAGGAGCCGTAAATGGATCCAAATTCCTATGCTCCGTCCATTTAGAAAAACGTTTCCATTTACTCTTGTAGACTTTGCTGGTAGAAGGCTTATGAGCAGTCACCAGGATAGCCTTAACTGAGGATGAGATACCGGGAGTCCTAGCCATTAAGGGAACTGGATCAACCAAGCCGAGAGCTTGAGGTTGTCCAGGTCGGGGGTCTTCAATCCCAAGGGGTGAGAAATCAGATCCAGAAGGAGATCTAAGATCCAGGGAGGATGCACTAGATGAGACCGTAGTCATGGGAACCAGGTTTGACGAGGCCAGAATGGGGCTATGAGGATAACTCTGCTCCCCAACCGACGAGCTTTCTGCAAGAATTTTGTTATCAACGGAAGAGGAGGATAAGCATAAAGAAGACCGGATGGCCACGCATGAACCAGAGCATCTCTGGGGTTTTTCCCTGGTGGGGGAATTAGAGCGAAAAACTCGCTGCACTTTGCGTTCGAAGGCGACGCAAACAGATCGCAGCAAGGTTGACCCCATTTGAAGAAGATCTGTTTCGCTACTAAGGGGTTCAGGACCACTCTTAGGTTGAGAGGATAGTTCGACTCAACTTGTCTGCTAGAATGTTTGACCAACCCGGTATGTGCATTGTTATGAGAAAGCGGTTGGTGGATATCGCCCATTCCCACACTCTCATGGCCTATCGGCAAAGTGGGTAAGATCTAGTTCCCCCTTGCTTGTTGATGTATCAGACCACTGACATGTTGTCTGCTTGAATTGCAATAGTCCCTACAGGAAGAAGGACATGGAGAGCCTGCAATGCTAGAAGCACCGCCCTAATCTCCAGAACACTGATATGCAAAAAGGTCTATGAGTGTGTCCACGTATCTTGGATGGTTCTGCCCATGCAATGCCCCACCCCCCCCACCCGAGGCGAGATGCGTCCGTGGTCACTGTGACTTGGGGTGGGGACATGGAGAAGGGGCGCCCTTCCCGGAGTTGTTTGGAATGGAGCCACCAGAGTAGAGATTCCCTGCAAACCCTGCTGAGAGGAAAAGGGGAAGACAAGGGATGTCGTAGGATGGACCACTGGACCTGTAACGTCCATTGGAGAATCCTCATTCAGACGTGCGAGCGGTGACAGGTTGATGGCCGCTGCCATGGACCCCAGAGCCCTCAGGACTAACTCCGCTGGAGGGGCAGAGGACTGTAGAAGCGCCAAAACGTGGAGGTTTAGATTGCGGAGTCTGTCCGACGTCAAAAAGACTTTGGACTGAATTGTGTCTATCCTGGCCCCTATGAAATCCAAGATCTGAGTAGGATGAAAGGAGGATTTCTTGTGGTTGACCGTGATCCCTAGATGGCAGGCGAGATGTAGGAAATAGTCTCTTGCTGAACATAGTAGATGCCTGGTGGGGGCGGCCAGGAGCCAGTCGTCCAGGTAAGGAAAGACCTGTATTCCCTGAAGCCTCACGTGGGCTGTTACAACTGCCATGACCTTGGTGAACACCCTGGGGTCTGTGGTGAGACCGAAGGGTAGGACCCTGAACTGATAATGGCTGGCGCCCAGCCGAAAGTGGAGAAACCTCCTGGATCGCCTGTCCATTAGAACATAGTAGTACGCATCCTTGAGGTCTATGGAGCACATCCAGTCATTCTCCTGTAACAGTGGGAGAATGGACTGAATGGTGACCATCTGAACTTTTCTTTGGCGACTGACAGGTTCAGAGTGGACAGGTCGAGAATTGGCCGCAAGTCCCCCGTCTTTTTTGGCACCAAAAAGAACCTGGAGTAAAAGCCTGATCTGGATTGACCAGGGAGACGTGCTGGATGGCTCTTTTTCTTAGTAGCTCTTTTATTTCGAAGGCTGCTACCTCCCTCTGATTGGGTGGAACATCGGGGAGGCGCCCCGACTGGGGAGGAGAACTTAGGAATGGAATTGAGTAACCTCTGGATATGATCCGGAGCAACCAGCGATCTGTCGTAATGGACTCCCAATGTGCTAGATGCTCTGAGAAGCGCCCCCCGACTGCCTCCAGAGAGGAGCAGTCGGGCAACCCCTCAGGTTTGCCGCGCGGGTAGATTGGAAAAGGGTTCCCTCGACCCAAAATTCTTCGGCCCCCCCCTCTGCCTCTGAGCCCGCGTCCACCCTGTCCTCCTCTGCCTCTGAAGGACGAGGGGTCTGGAGCGAAACGGGATTGTTGGGATTTCCAGAACCACATCTTCTTCTGTCCTCTTTGGTTCCTGGAGAAGGACCTCTGAGGAACAGAGAAGCGGATCCCAACTGCAGACGTTTTCCCGTCTTTCTCGCTCTGGAGTAGCGTATCGCGGATGGTTTTGCCGAAAAGCGTAGAACCGTCAAAGGGGCATGTGCGAAGGACGCCTTGAAGGGTACCGCAAAGTTACAGAGATGGAGCCAGGCCTGTCATCTTAAGACAATGCCTGCTTTGCTGGCTCTAGCCGCTCCCTCCATGGTATGGGAGAGAAGCCGCATAGAGGTGTTTGTGATAGACTTAAGACTGGCCATTCGCGCCAAGAAGGTCCGTTTGTCCTTGGCTGATACGGACTCTGGGGGTGACCCAGCATACTCTTTGATTAGGTCCCGCTGGAGTTGAATCACGTGTGCCATATAGTTCAGCGACCTGACAGAGAAGGTCGCTGAAGCGAACATCCACTTTCTGAGGCGGTCCATCATCCGAGACTCCTTGTCTGGAGGATATACCGAGGAACTCTCCTGTGCCAATTCCTTCTTGGTGGCAGCCGCCACCACCATGGCATCTACCGGGGCACCTTTGCTCCAAACTGTCCTGTCTGTGGGGGGGCTGAGAATCCTGTCCGGTCTTTTGGGTATTGGCTCCACAGTGTCCTGCTCTTTCCATGCCCTGGTAGTTATGAGGTCCACCAAGGGATCGGCGGGAGGGGACACCCAAGAGGTAGATTGGGCCTGCGTCGAATGCCTCCAGAAACGCAGACTCATCCGAGGAAGGCTTTTGGGCTGACCACCCCCCTCTAATACGAAGCATTTCCATAATGTCTCCAAATGAGACGTCCTTGGGGGGTGACCTGGGGTAACCTTCCCCTTCCTCCAAGTCCGTGTCTTCTGTGAGGGACTCGGGTGAGTCCAAGTGCCTCCTCTTGCACTTCTGTTTGTGAGGGACCTCCTCGGGGGGGCTGTCCAAGGAGGGCTCACCAACAATGTCCTGTTCCTCTATGGGAACCATCTGGGATGTAGGCGCAGGCTGTCCCTGGGGCCGGACGATGGAAGACAGGCTCGTCTGAGAGGGAATGGCGGGTGGATCCGTAGTAAGAGCCTGGGGCCTCGAATCCCTCAAAAGGACCCTCTCCACGACGTCGAATGCCGAGGGTGAGCTGCTTTCCCTAGGATCTGAAAGCAGCCCCCTCGGATCCGGCATGTGGATCGGTGCCGGAGATGACCTGATCTGATCCGAAAGGATAGTGCGATCTGACCTCAATGGAGCCGAAGGCACACTGACCCCTACGGATCTGACGCTCATCTCACGGCCCCGAGAGCTTGGATCTGAAAATGGACCCGACAAACTCGAAGGTGCCATCGGAGCCGAAGTAGGAAACACTGTCGCCGCCGACGCCACCCCGGCTCCGAATCAACTCGGATCTGACAGCTCCGAACCTTGATAGTGGGTCGAGAAGGAGCAATGGGGGAGAAAAATGGGGTCGAACTCCCCCTCGGAGGGGGGGGGGAGGCAAGAGCACTCCCATCTGCAGCTGGGCCTGAAGAAATCGACGCATCATCCCGTCCATGTCTGCATCGGATAAACTTCTTGTTGACCTGGATGAGGCTGCCGAGGCTAGCCGGGAAGGCCGCCTGGACGACCTCGAAGGTGACCTGGTCTCCTCCTCCGGCTCCGGGGAGAAACGTGGAGAACAAAGCCTGGAAGGGGTAGACCCGGAGACCTTAAGGGGGGAGGTGAGCTGCTTGGACGGCGGGGCCGAGGGAGCTGAATCGGCCCGCCTCTTGAGGCTACGATGCCTGTCCCTATAACGCTCCTTGTCTTTCCTATCCTTTTTCCTGGTGTCCCTTTCCTCCTGAGCCAAAGAGGGAGGTTGAATCCTGGCCAGGGGAGAGGGAACGATCGGTGGAGCAGCTGCAGCCGCGGCTGGCCCACAGAGGGGGAGGAGGACGAAGCTAAGTCAGGGGGCAAAAGGCCCGCAAGGACTAGCTTAGTCCGCCTATCCCTCAAAGCCCTGGGGTTGAAGGCTGCACAGATAGTGCAGCCTGAAGAAAGGTCGTCCACGCCCAGGCAAATAATGCACAGAGTGTGGCCATCCGCTGGGGACAGCTTATGGCCACACTCGGAGCATTTAGAAAAAACTGCTTTTGGGCCTTCAGACATTTTGAAAAGAACAGGCCCACACGCACACACCTTCACACACAGAGACAGAAGGGGGGAGGGAAATTAAAATCTACACTATGCTAACGAGAAAACTACCCAAACAGATCAAGGGAGAAAAGGGTACCACACACACAAAGTTTAGAGAGATTTTAAAGGAAAATAATTTAAATATTCTACTTTAACTCACAAAACCCAACGTTAGGAGCTCGTTCTCAGATGCTTCAAGAAGCCGCGGCAAATGAGATCTGGGGACTAGAGGGAGGTAGCAGGGCATTATGGGTAGGGGAGGAGCTTGGAGCTCGGATCTTTTTGCTAGGAAAGCTGCCGGCTCGGATCCGATACCCACAGGTTGCTGATCAAATGAAGTTAACTACTTCAGATCTGCTGTTAAGAAGAGGATAATTAGTAAGGCATATAAAATATTGCATAATAATTAAAGGAATCAATCAGAGGAGGTTAGAAAGGATTTGGAAGAGAGACTGGATAAGCAATTCACAAGTAAACAATGAGAGGATAAAGCTATGGCTCTCAAATATGCAATAAAGTCTAGAAGAGTTAGGATCTTTGTCTGTAAATGTTTGCATAGGTATTTATATATCCTAAGCAGATTCCAAATAATTTTTTCAGTTAGATTGCAAATGTTCGAGGTGTGATGGGGAAGAAAGAGGTATTTGGGAACATATATTTTGGGAGTGTAATGAGTTGGCAAACTTTAAAATTTCCCTGCAGACTACTCTGTCAGAAATACTGTGTGAGCAAATTGGTATAACTAGGGAAATGATTTTTTTGAACTGTGATACAGAATTGAAATTCCCTAGACATAGTAAGGTCTTGTGGAGTTTAATTACAGTGGCTGTGAAAAAAAAAATGACTAGAAAACAGAAATCAAAGTCTAAACCAACTGCACTAGTAGTAGTGAACAAAGTAACATGGATAAGTGAATTGGGAGTTGAATTTTAGAAAAGAGGAAGAGCAAATTATACAGAAAAAAAGGAAATTGTGGGAACAATACATGCAATGTAATGTTTCTGGGAAGGCATGAGGTTTAAGGATAGACAGAAATTGAATGACCTATGTAATGTTTGACTGAGAATGATAGTACAGATTATAAGTGATGTATAATGTTTGCAAATGAAATATATAAATATGATTTGTTTTATTTATATAAATGTATGTGTGATGGTCTCTACTCCAGGCCAGTAATCAATGATCCTCAGTCTTCGCCACTGACAACAGTGAGGGACAGTCATGAGGAGCAAAACTGCATTCACACAGTATTTTCTAATGCAGCTCTCTGCAACAAGCACAATTTCCCTTAAGAACACACAGGGAGCACACTCCAGACCTAGGGCTGGACTCTCTCTATCTCTCTCCAGACCCCAAACAAGATTACACACAAACCACTTTGGAGCTATGTGTCCATGTTCCAAGTAGCTGACACACACACTTGGATATTTGATTTTCATACACACCTGAAAGGCTGGCACAGATTTACCAGCTGTGCCCCCTCTGCCCAGACTATAAGGTAATTAAGCTGCCACCAGTCAGCTACTCTAAGGCTTTTACAAGGGTACCCAATTACACTAAGTAAAATTAATACTAATACAAATGATAGAGTGAACAATGCAATAAGGTTTTCAGGCCACAATGTCACTAAAATAAGCACAAGTACTCTTAAGATGTTAAAAGTATTCTCAAAAAGACCAGCCACAGTGAAAAGTATAGAACTATTTAATAATAAATGATAAAATAGAAAATGTGAGAATACTCAATATCTAGTTACAATAAACAGCACTGTTTCAATCACAGGAGATAGAAAAAAACACAGCTGGATAGATTCACACAGTTGCAGCAAAACATTATTAATCTCACTATATTTTCCTGCCTGATTAAAGAATTACTGTTCCCTTGGTACTTACTAAAGCAAGACAAGATGAATTGTGTTGAGTTGCTCACAAGCCCAGACCTGTTGGACACGCTACACCTAAAGAAATCCCAATCCCTCCGAGCTACATGCTCTAGGGACCTAAACCTTGTCACCACAATAAACAGGACATGCTGGAGGGACAGATTCTTGTCCCAGATACTTCCCATACTCTGAAACAGGCTACCCATCTATGTCAAGCAAAGTTCTTCATTAGCACTCTTCAAGAAAAATCTTGATGAGTGGATGGGAAATAGGAAATACACCCCGGGGATCACTTCTGTGTCTCTGATCGACAGTGGCACAGGAAAATAACTTACTTGGGTGGTGTAAGATCTTTCCTGTCAGGTTCCAAAAAAAGTGCTGCTGTGAGATTTCCAGAATACAGCTCAATGATATCTAAAAGAATCTTTTTAGTGCTGGTTATAGAATTACATCACATCTGGTCACCTGACTCTGGTACACTATACACCTAGAGCTTTGCTAAGATCTGTTACAGCACCTAAAAGCTATAAAATAATTTCAAAAGCTTCCACTCTTCCATGGTAGCAATTATTTCACCCCAAGGACAATACAGTAAGATTCCTAGTCTTGGTTTCTCCAGATATTTTTGTCTCTGGTTACATACAGACCTGTGAGATAAAATCTTTATGGCCTAATCCAACCCATTTAATTTTCAACCTATTTTTCAAAATTAGCTGGACTGAAATTAACCTGTTCCCTTCCAGAATTTTCTGATAAAACATATACATTTAATCAGTTATAATAATAATGTCTGACATACATGTATTATTTTTTTCTGTCCAGCAGGATCCACTGTTAATGTATTTATAACACAAGCATCTATTCAAATCAATGTGATTCAAATGACATAAAATTATTTACAGAACTCCAGCTAGCTATGCTGGCATATGTTATACATGCACTGTCCTACTCTCCCTAGCACTGATGACCACTAACCTCATATAATCGCATCTCTCCCCCCTCTGAAGACTCCAGGTTAAGTGACCCTAGAAAAAAACGTTGCTCTGACAGAAATGGGCCTGTCTGGTAATGCATTAACCTATACCCTGCCTTGACAGCCCTTATGCATTGGCATTGCTGACCCCACTACAGTGCTGCACTGTCATGTCATATGCCTGCAACCCTAGGCTCCACCTTAATAACTTGGCATTTTGCTGTCTGGCACGATGTAGCCATGTTAACAGATTGTGATCTGTAACCACAGTGAATTTCCTTCCATACAGATAGGGCTGAAGTTTCTGCAGTGCCAATACTATGGCTAGACATTCTTTTTCTACAGCTGCATAGCATTCCTCCCTGGGTTGGAGTCTACGGCTAAAATATACAACTGGGTGCTCTTCTCCCTCTGAGGAAACCTGGCTGAGTACAGCCCTCACCTCCTGGTTTGAAGCATCCACCTGCACAAGAAATTGTTTGCTGTAATCCCGACTGGCTAACAGAGAGGGTCTTCCCAAAGCCCCTTTAAGCTTCTGAAATGTCTGCTCACAGTTTGGGGTCCACACTACCTTATCTGGCGTGTTTTTCCTCGTCAAGTCTGTGAGGGGAGCAGCTACTGTACAATAAATGGGAACAAACTCTCTATAGTACACCCTTGTCTCCAAGAATGCCCTCACCTGCTTTTTGGTAACAGGGCAGGCCACGCCTGAACAGCTTCCACTATGGCACGCTATGGTCTGATCTTACCACTCCCCACTCTATGTCCCAGGTAGGAGACCTCTGCTATACCCACCTAACATTTATTGGACTTAATTACCCTCTTTACCACTTCAAAGGGTCCCTCCCAAGCTGCATGCAGCATAGTGTGTCTGACAGGAATGAGCACCATAACTTGCTGCCCACAACATACTCTTGGTCTCGAGCATTCCTGCCAAACCAGACCTTTTTCTGCTGTAGGGGTTCTGCCAGGTTCTCCTGAGCCAAGTCTATGATCCCTAAACCTTGTCCTGTGGTTTAAGATATATGCCACAACAGACTCCTTGTGAAATTCACACTCACCCTCCCACTCATCACAGATCAAATCTAAAGGCCCCCTCACCCTATGCCCATACAGCAACTCAAAGGGTAAAAAACATATGGATTCCTAGGGTACCTCTCTGTACGCAAACAGCAGATGGGGCAAATATTTGTCCCACTCTCTCTTGACCTGGTTTGGAAATGCCCATAGCATGACCTTCAGTGTAGTTTAACCTCTCCACAAGACCATTAGTCTTGGGGGTGGTATTTAGGTGCTTTTTTACCCCACAGCGTTTCCACAGTCAAGCCAGCAGGTCTGACATGAAATTTGCATCTCTGTCAGTCAGTATTTCTCTCTAGAAAACCTACCCTGCTGAAAATCTCTAGCAAAGCATTTGCCACCTTCTCTGGCTCAACGGAGGACAGAGCCAATGCCTTAGGATACCCAGAAACAATCTACTACCACCAGGATGTACATCTTCCCTGTGGAACATGGGGTACTCAGAGGCCCCACAAGATCCATAGCTAGCCTCTGAAATGGCTCTTCAATCACAGGCAAAGGCATCAAAGGAGCTTTGACCTTGTCTCCTGCCTTGCCTACCTTTTGGCACTGCTCACAGGTCCTGCAGTATCCCTTGCAATCTCAGGCCAATACATGTTCTGCATAATATGTCTCTTTGTATATTTTATGCCCATATGACCTGCAAAAGGAATGTCATGGGCTATGGCTAAAAACACCAGGTGGTAGGCTTTGGGCACTACCAACTGCTGTATTACCTCACCCTCTAGCCTTCTCTCAAGGGTCCACTCTCTATACAGTAACCCTTTGATTCAGTATACAGGCTCCCCTTTTTCTTGAGAATCAAGTGCCTCTTTACCTACCTCCCTCAAGCCTTGTAAGGGAGGGTCCGAAATCTGAGCCTGTCTTAAGTCTACTTTTGTGACCCTTCCCAGCTTCCTTTACACAGAACGCCTGATATCTTCCGACAGTGGTGCCTCACTGTCAGCCTGGATACTATCACTCACCTCTATCCTTGCAGTCACTATGTCCAATGGAACATCAGTATCTACTAGCAGCTGTGGCTCACTTTCAGGCTCACTGCTAAAGGGTAGCTCCCTACCTGAAATAGTCAAATCACCAGCCCCAGCTTCAGGTATGGGGTCTGTCTGGGTCTCCCACAGGCTACCAGACCCACATGCCTGTCTCCAAGCATGACTGCATTAACAAAACCATTCCCTTATCAAGACATTTGCAGGGATATCCTCAAACACACCTACCTTCTTGCTTCCTTCTCCACCCTCACAGTCAAGGTGAACCCTGGCCAAGGGCACTTGGAATGGGGTCCCTCCTAAAGCTCTGACTGGAGTGGCTTGCCCAAGCAAGTACTGCACCTGTTTAAACACTGCAGGCTTCACAATGGTCATGTCAGAGGCTGTCTCTCTCCTAGCAGTGGCCTGTCTTCAATCCACTAAAATAGGATACAAACTCCAGTGATAGTTTGTTACCTCTGTTGTCTCCAGACAACTTACCACTGACAAGCTGCTATTCCCACTTGCTGGCTCCCTCACCTTTTGTTCCCCAACTTGCTTCACTGGACATTTGTATGCTACATGAACGCTCTGATTACATTTAAAACATCCAACCCTTGGTCCTGCCATATACCTGAACTAGTGGCTTCCTCCTGTTACTTGGGGACTCTGTTGGGGTGGTTTAGGCTACCCACCATAGGTCACCTTATATCCATGTGCAGCACTGGGTATCCCCTACCTGTGCAGTGGTGCCCTGCTTGCAAAGTAGAGATCCCCTTTTCTCCCCAGCTCAATTGCAGAGTTATATTCCCGGTCCACCAACCAGTTTATCATGTCCTCAAGCAAAGTGCTAAGGGGCTTGTTCCCTCACCAAAAGGTCTGCCAGCTTTTCAAAAGTGGTGACCTGACACACACTCACCCAGCTATGAAAATAAGTGCTTAACTCAGCAATATAATCACATACACTTTCATCTACCTTGCGTCTGTGCTCAAGAAACTTTTTTTCTGTAAGCTTCAGGTGTTAAATTAAACATTCCAATACACATTGTTTAACTTTATTATAGTTTAAACAATCAGTATCAAACAATTTAGAAACAGTAGTTACAGCTTTACCATGGAGTAAGGGGGTCAGGAACTGTACCCAGAGCCCTTGGTCAGCATTATACTGTTTATATACTCTTTCAAATATATTAATAAAAATATTAAAATTATCACCATCTGTAAACTGTGGAAGAAATTTACTGACCTTTATTTTTCTGGGGTTTGGTTATTCCCTTCCCCATTACCTCCATGACCCTGACGAACAGTCAGCATCTCCCTCTCATGTTGGCACGGTTTCTCCTTTTCTTTGGCTTCCAAACACCACAGTCTCTCTGCTGATTCTAATTCCATCTTTCTCCTCTTCTTCAGCTTCCAAATGCCGCAGTCTCTCCAATGATTCTAATTCCAAACATTTGGCCTTCAGTTCAAGTCTCTAACTCCAGATGGATTTTTAAGTCCTCTGAGGAAAAGGAGAACTGTCCTGTTTCTGAGGGTTGCATATCCCCATCACTACATTGGCTGTCAGTCTATGCTGCATCTGCGATTAAGGCTGAAATAATTTCTTCTTTAGCCAGGCTGGCATGCACCAGTCCTTTGGTTTTGCATACCTTGGCCAACTGGTTCTTTGTCAGCTTGCCATAATGCTCTGCTGACATCCTTGTCTTCTTTCCCAGACTAAACTAAACTAACAAAAATAAAATTGTTGTGAAAATAAATCTCAATGTTTACCTTGTGGCTGCTGAGAGTACACACACCTTCAGTGACAACTGCCTCCAGGCTACTGAAATTCAATTAATATCCCACTCAGCTGCCACCAATATGTGACCGTCAAAAACTGCATCTACACAGTATTTTCATGTGCAGTTCTCTGCACCAAGCACAATTTCCCTTAAAAGCACACAGGAAGCACACTCCAGACCTGGGGCTGGACTCTCTCTCTCCAGGCCCCAAACAAGACACCACACTGACCACTTTGGAGTTTTGTGTCCCTGTTCCAAGTAGCAGAACACACTTGGACATTTGATTTTCACACACACACACACACACACACACACACACACACACACACACACACACACACACACACACACCCCTAGAAAGGCTGGCACAAATTTACCAGCTGTACCCCATCTGCCCAGACTATAAGGTAATGACGCTGATACCAGTCAGCTACTCTAAGGTTTTTAAAAGCATACCCAATTATACTGAGTAAAATTAATATTAATACAAATCTTGGAGTTTAACTAGTTTAACCAATGCAGCAAGACTTTCAGGAGCAGCCACAGCATGACTAAAATAAGCATAAGTGCTCTTAAGATGTCAAAAGCATTATCTAAAAGACAAGCCACAATAAATGGTATACAAACATTTAATAATAAAACAGAAAACATGAGAACACTGAATATCTAGTTACAATAAACACCAGAGTTTCATTCACAGGAGATATAAAAAATAACAAAATTGGAAGATTCACACAGATGCAGAAAAAGAATACTTAACTAATCTACCTATATTTTCCTGACTAAAGAATTATTGTTCCCTGGTTACTTACTACAGCAAGGCAAAGATGAAGTGTGTTGAGTTGTTCACTACAGCATGGCAAGATGAGGTGAAAGGTTGTGTGAGATATCTATGAGAGATCTTTCCTGTCATGTTCCAAAAAACAAAGTGCTGCTGCGAGAGTTCTGGAATACCTCTCACTAATAACCAACATCCAGTCCTCTGACTCTGGTATAATGCACACCCAGAGCTTTGCTAACATCTGTTGCAGCATCTCAAAGCTACAAATAATTTCAAAAACTTCCATCCTTCCAGGATAGCAATTAGTTCACCTCTAATGATAATACAGTACGATTCCTAGTACTAGTTTTTGCAAACATTTCTGTATCTGGCTGCAATCAGACCTGTAAGATAAATCTTTATGGCCTAAACCAACCTATTCAGTTTTCAACCTATTTTTCAAAATTAGCTGGATTGAGACTAACATTTTCCCTTCCAGAATTCTCTGTTAAAACATATACATTTAATCAGTTATAATAATACTGTCCGACATGCATGTATATCTCTTTCCTATCCAGCAGGACCCACTGTTGATGCATTTTTTAACACAAGCAACTTTACAAATCAGTGTGATAGTCAAATGACAAAATTCTTTACAAAACTCCAGCTAGCTATACTGCTATATGTTACACATGCACTGCCCTACTCTCCTTGTCACAGATGGCACACACCCTCATATCATCGCAGTATGATTGTCTATGTCATAAGTCAATAAAGATGTTTCTTGTTAAAAAAATAATAAAGGTCAAAGAAGAAGGGCGGCTAATTTAATACTAAGGAGTACTGCTATTATAAATGAAGAAGAGTTGATGAATAAAGAAGTGAGGCACACTGCACTTTTGGGTTCTGGTGAAATAATGAACATATGTATCCCTCAAGACACTCAGAAGGAGGTGAAGAGAACATTGTGAGAAATAACAGCATTTTGTTACAGAATCACATGTACAAGAGGAGATTAGAATGTCACTATAAATACGTCAGATGCAGATATGGGCCATATATATATATATATATATATATATATATATATATATATATATATATATACATACATATATATATATATATATATATATATATATACACACACACACACACACACACACACACACACACACACACACCATATTATTAACAAAGAGGAAGATTTATGAACACATTTAGAAAGTGCTTTAGCCTGCTACACATGGTTGAGGTGTCACAGAACTGTTCTGAGTACACCTATATGCCCATTTCTTCCCTAGGTATAACACCAGGTCTACAATAAGCAGGATTTAAGACAGAAACACGTGTACATGATTAGAGGATTAGATGCATTTCCTGTAGTGATACCAGATCACTCAGCTTTAGTTTTTCATATTCTCAAGCCTTGAAGACAGGCATTACAAGTTTTCTTTTCAATAACTGAAGATACTGGAAATCCGGAGTTGGTACAAAGAGAAATTATGTATGATGTTAAATGAATTACTGAAGGCAGCCTTTTAGTTTAGGGCACAGTGAAATTGTTTAAAAAAGAGAAAGAACTAAGACCAGAAATATGGATGAAACCTAATGAGAGATGGTACAGAGAGAATAAGGTATACTTAAAAAGACATATTTATTTTTATGAAGAATGTTTCATGCGATAGTGATGTCTTCTAGGAGTTTATTTTATATCCGTTTTTGATTAGTTGAGTTATGTTGTGTGGTGAAAGGAAAAATGAACTTAATGGTGGCGCATTTCACACCTGTTAGTTCTGATGAAGTCTGATGGTAACCAACTACAGGACGAAAGCACTAAAATGACAGCAATTATTATTATTATTTATATTTATATATATATATATATATATATATATATATATATATATATATATATATATGTATATATAACTTTATGTCACCTCATCAAGTTTGGTAATTGGCATGACCTTGTATGTTTTTGCACTTATACTTACAAAATTAAAGAATTACAACAAAAACAGGAACCAGTTAACAAGTAAAGGTAGGGGCTTATTTAGATAAACTTAATGATTATAAAAAAAAAAAAAAAAACAGTAATAAGGTCAGGCTATTTTGATAATTCTCCCATAGCCCTGGAGTACCTTGTTGTAGAGATTAAGACAACAGATTAATACTACCTCAACTTTAAGTAAAAATGGAGAGTTTATTCTCCTCTATTAAATAACAAGTTAAAAGCTCCCTTTATTTACAGCCATAAGATAAGAACATCTTAGATAACAGGATACAAGTATGGAAATGACCAAGTCAAGACTGCTCTATTTACAGATTTTTTTTTTCATACAGAGAGTAACTGGAAACAAACTTCCACTGACATTAAATACAAGTTACAAAATAGCAAAATTAAACTTATGGCTCCAGTAATAAATTACTAACCATTATTTAACTTGGTACAGGACTGCTTGTTTATCTGGGGATAGACCAAAATCAGACATCTATGAGTGTATTTAGCTGACAGGCATAGATTCCATGAGGATTTCCCAGAAGTGAAAGAAAAAGAAGTTATGTACTCACCATAACGTTCCATCTGAGTGGTTGTACTTCATTTGTCTTCAACCTGTGGGAATACGGATCCGTATCAGATCCGAGCAGGCAAAAATGACTAGTATCAACTCCAGACTCCTCCCCTTACCCATAATACACCTCCACTGCCTTCCATCCCCAGATCAAGTTTGCAGAACTTATACCTAGAACCCAACCTGATAAAAAAAACTGTGACCTATACTACAGCCCGTAGGCTGAACATGCACCAAGGTCTGGAGGAAGGAGGGAGGAACGGCTGAAGACAAATGAAGTACAACTACTCAGAGGAATGTTATGGTGAGTACATAACTTCTTTATCTGAAGTAGTTTACTTCATTTGGTCTTCAACCTGTGGGACAGAGTCCCCAGCTACTAAACTCCTGGGAGGCCCTTGTGGAAGGATATTCCGGAGCACTGCGGAGCCAAAGGATGCTCTCCTTCTAGATGTCAAATCCAATTTGTAATGGGAAATAAACGTACAAGATGAGGACCAAGTAGCTGCAGAGCAAATGTCATCCAAAGACACCCTAGACCAGAAAGCTGCAGACGTAGCCATGGGCCTAGTGGAATGAGCTTTAACCTGACCTGGAGGAGACATGCCTTTGTTTTTATAGACCTGCAGGATGCATGAAGAAATCCATCTAGCTATAGTGACCTTGGATATAGATTTGCCCAAAAAGGGTCTATAGAATGAAACAAACAATTGATAAGATTTACAAAATTTTTTTGTCCTGTGTAAATAGAATCCTAACCGTCTATGAACATCCAACATGTGTAGTTTGTATTTCATCGTGTTGGTAAAATTGGGAAAGAACACAGGCAAATTTATAGTCTGACTGATATTGACTGGTGATGCCACCTTAGGAAGAAAAGATGGGTTGGTTCGAAGGGAAACTCTATCCTTATAAAAAATCATGTACGGGAATTTTATGGACAAGACCTGTAATTCCAAAACCCTTCTAGCAGAGGTAATAGCCATCAGAAAAGCTGTTTTCCACGATAGAAATTTTAGACCTGCAGTTGCAGCAGGCTCGAAAGGCGGAGAGATCAAAGCTTGGAGAACCATAGTAAGGTCCCACAGGAACAGGATCTTTGATCAGGGGCGTAGCAAAAAAGTGCCTTTAATAAAGGTTTTACACAGTCTAGAAAATGCCAAGGATGCAGAATTCTCACCCACATGAAAATGAAAAATGGCAGCCAACTGAACTTTGACAGTAGAAGAACTAGCTCCATGCTGGAAAATATCAGCTGGAAAATCAAGAATGGTGGAAATAAGAGCCGTGAAAGGATCTAAACTCCTCTGAGAGGCCCATTTGCTGTGATAAACCTTTCTGGTAATAGACTTATGAGCAGCTACCAAAATGGACTTAACTGAGGAAGAAAGTCCAGGAGTCCTAGCAGTCGCAGGAACTGGAGCAGCCAAGCTGTGAGCTTCAGGCTGTCTAAACTCAGATTAGGCACCCCCCCGATGGGTGTGAAATCAGATCCTGATTGGGATCTAGGATCCAAGGTGGAGCCACAAGGTGAAACCAAAGGAAGGGAAACCATACCTGGCAAGGCCAGAATGGGGCAATGAGGATCACCTTGCTCCCCAGTTGACAAGCTTTCTGCAGAAACCTCAGGATGACAGGAACTGATGGGTAAGCATACAGAAGACTGGGAGGCCAAGCATGAACTACTGTGTCTCTGGGGGACTCCCCCGGTGGGGGGGGGAGGTTCAGAGTGAAAAACCTGCTGCACTTCGCGTTGGAAGGAGATGCGAAGAGATTGCAGCAAGGTTGACCCCACTCGCTGAAGATATGTTATGTTCAGCTAGTGATGATTCAGAGACCACTCATAAGAGATCAGAATGGTCCAACTTAGCCTGTCCACTAGAATGTTGGACCGTCCTAGAATGTGCGTTGTGATGAGAAAGCGACAGATGGAGATCGCCCCTTCCCGCACTCTCATGGCCTCGCGACAAAGGGGATAAGATCTGGTCCCTCCCTGTTTGTTGATATGCCAGACTACTGACATGTTGTCTGGTTGAATGGCAATCTTCCCCAGAGGGAGAAAGGCATGAAGGGGTCTGCAACACAAGAAAGACCACCCTCATCTCTAGGACACTGATATGCAAGCTGGTCTCTATGGGGGACCACAAGCCTTGGACTGTCCTGCCCGAACAATGCCCCCCCCCACCAGAGTTGGGAGGCATCCGTGGTCACTGTGGTTTGGGCCGAGGCTGGAACAAAAGATCATCCCTCCAAAATGTCCAGAAAGCTCATCCATTATATGAGGGATGACCGACACACTTGGCTTAGGTGGATAGAATAGTTTAGTGTTAAGTCCAACACGGACCACTGAACGGCTAGAGTCCATTAAAGAATCCGCATGTGTAGCCGGGCACATGGAAGGAGAGTTATGGCCACCACCATCGAGCTTAGGGCCCTCAACACTGATTCCACTGTCGGGAGGTGAGAATGGTAAATTAGGGAGACATACATCCTGAGGTTCTGAACTCCCTCCGAGGTCAGGAACACTTTGCACTGCAGTGTGTCTATCCTGGCACCAATGTAATCTATCACCTGTACAGGCTCTAGTAGAGACTTGGCTGTGTTGATTGTGATACCCAAACTCAGGGCAAGTGTCAAAAAGTAATCCCTGGTTTGGGAAAGTAGATGCCTGGTGGGAGCAGTGAGGAGCCAATCGTCCAGGTACGGATAGACCCGAATCCCCTGAAGCCTCAGGTGAGCCTCTACAACCACCATAACATTGGTAAACACCCTGGGGACGGTGGTGAGACCAATGGGTAGGGCTCGAAATTGATGATTGGCCACTTGCCAGAAGAGGAGGAACCTCGTGGAGCTTCTGTGCATTTTTATGTGATAGTAAGCATCCTGGAGATCTAACGAGCACATCCAGTCGCTCTCTTGCAGGTATGGCATGATGGACTGTAGTGTGACCATCTGGAACTTTTCTTTAGAAACTGACAGGTTCAGGGTAGGGAGGTCCAGGATGGGCCTTAAGTCCCCTGTTTTCTTTGGTACCAAAAAGAACCTGGAGTAGTAGCCTGAGCCGGACTGATCTGGGGGGAAAGTTTTGATGACTCATTTTCCTAGCAGCTTGGAAATTTCTTGTGCTGCTGCCTCCCTTTGCGTGGGTGGAACGTCCAGGAAGTGTTTGGGCGATATGGGGGAACCCACGAAGAGGATAGAATATCCTCTGAATAGGATTCGAAGCACCCAGCGGTCAGTTGTTATGGACTTCCACGCCGCTGGGAGCAAGGACAATCGTCCCCCGACTGCCTCCAGAGTAGAGCAGCCGGGCAACCTCTCAGGGTTGCTGCCTGGGTTTGTCCGGGAATAGTTCGAGACCCGAAGTTTCACGGACCCCCTCGGCCTCTTGGCCGGCATCCATTCTGTCCCACTCTGCCTCTAGGGGAAGAAGAGCTCTGAGTGTCCCGGGAATACTGAGACTTCCAGAACCACATCTTCTTTTGCCCTCTCTGGTTTCAGGAAAAGGACCTTTGAGGGTTACAGAAGCGGATCCCGAGGGCAGACAATGTCTTCCCATCCTTCGCACTCTGGACTAGTGTCTCCTTTACAGTCTTACAGAAAAGAGTCAAGCTGTCATTAGGGGCATTGGCAAAGGACGCCTTAAAGGGTTCAGTGAATTGGCACAACCTGAGCCAGGCATTACGCCTCATGGACACGCCGGACCCAGCCGGTCCTTCCGTAGCATGGGAGAGGAGTTGCATGGACATATTAGATATTGCTCTCAGAGTGGCCATTTTCGCAGAGAATGAAGCCTTGTCCTCCTCCGACATGGACTTGGGTGGAGACTCCTCCAGCTCCTTCACTAGGTTGCGTTGGAGTCTCATGACATGGGCCAAGTAGCTCAGCACCCTTATTGAAAAGGTAGCTGAAGCATACACCCGCTTCCTTAGGTGGTCCATCATCCCTGACTCTCAGTCAGGAGGGTGGACCAAGGAACTTTCCTGAGATAGTTCCCCCTTCATGACTGCTGCTACCACCATGGCGTCCACTGGGGAGCCCTTGTTCCAGGAAGGCCTGTCAATAGGGGGACGTAGAACCTTATTGGGGCATTTAGGGATCGGCTCCACGGTATATAGTTCCTTCCACACCCGCGAGGTGATTAAATCCACTAAAGGATCCACAGGAGGGGACACCCAAGACGTAGACGGGCTTGTGCCAAAAGCCTCCAGAAATACAGACCCATCAGAGGAGGGCTTGGGGGCAAATCAACCTCCCCACTGGCACAACATCTCTATGAGGTCTCCAAAGGAGACATTTTCAGGAGGTGATCTTGGGGAGCCCTCCCCATCATCTAAATCTGTGTCATTGGTTAGAGACTCGGGGGAGTCCAAGTGCCTCCTCTTGCACGTATGCTTGCGAGGCACATCTCCCGTGGGGTTTTCCGGGGAGTGCTCGCAAGTCATCTGTTCTGCTGGGGGAACTGTCTGGGGCTCTTCGGGCACAGGCTGTCCCTCTGGTAAGACAATGGGGACCGTAAACAGAGACGAAGGGGTCTGGGCAGAGTCCGAGGAGGTGGTCAGGGGCATCGATCCAATGGAGATGACCTGTTCTACCAGATCGAACGCCAAAGGAGAACGGACAGCCTGGGAAGCTAATAAGGAGGCCGGTCTCCCCAGATATGATGCAGGAATCGGAGCCGGACCCGAAGTGGACGTAGCTCCAAGGGTGGAAACCTGGACCGACAATGTTGGAGCCGATGGAAAAGGTTCCACTCCCTCAGATCCGAAACCCAGGCTCCGGCTACGAGAGCAGCTCGGATCCAAACTAGTTGGATCCGAGATGCTCCAGGCAGCTGTCGGTGTCGAGGACGCAAGGACCGTCGGCGCCGACTCCCTGACCAAGGCCAATCTTGGATCCGAGAACTCCGAAGCCGAAGCTCCGATCGGGGAAGGAGAAATGGGCTAAAAAAAAGGGAAGCGAGCTCCCCCCCTCCTGAGGGAAAGGGGGGGCTGGCAAGACCCCCATCTGGATCTCTGTACAGATAAAGTGCCTCATCATCTTATCGGGTCGACCGAGACGAGGCCACGGACTCCGACCTGGCTGGTCGGGGAACCGAGGCCTGGGAGAATAAGCATGCCTCCTCTAGGTCCGGGGAGAACCTCAGAGACTGGTGCCGAGGGGAGTCACGGATCCGTGTAGACTTGCTTGGGGACGAGAGGTCCGGGGACCTCTTCCTCTTTTCCTTCGTCTTCGACTCTCTCTCCCGCTCTCTACCTCTCCTCTGCTCTGCTACCACAGACTTAGATGCAGGAGTTTGAGTTCCAGCCTATGAGGAAGGGGAGGCCAGAGGAAGAGAAGCGGGAGAGGCAGTCACAGCAGCTGCTATGACTGAAGCCGAAGACGAGGAAGGAAGTTCAGTGGCAGGCAGAAGACCTTTGAGGGTCAACTTGGCCTTTCTATCCTTCAAAGCTCAGGGACTAAACACTGCACAAATGGAGCACTCCACATTAAGATGGACTACATATAAGCACAACACACACAGAGTGTGGCCATCCGCTAGGGAGAGCTTATGGCCACACTCTGTGCAGCGCTTAAATATAAGCTTTTCAGCCATACTATAAAGTGAGAAGCCTAAAAAAAAAGGAAAGAGACAGACAATAAAACTTTATTTCTTTAGGCTAATAACACACACACTCACCACACTAGACTGACTAAAGGGGGGGGGCACCACAGACAAAATACTCTAAACTAACAACAACTACAAACCTACACTTGACGCCAAATCGATGGGAGGGGAGAAAGGGTACCTATACTAACCTGAAACGGCTAAAAGTAACAGAAAAATAGAAAAACTTACAATCAGAATCACCCTGCTAGCTGGAGCTCTAGAGACACAATGTTTTACAAATTGCGGCAAATGAGATCTGGGGGATGGAAGGCGGTGGAGGTGTATTATGGGTAAGGGGAGAAGTCTGGAGCTCAGAGCCGATGCTAGTAATTTTTGCCGGCTCAAATCCAATACGGATCCATATTCCCACAGGTTGAAGACCAAATGAAGTAAACTACTTCAGATAAAAATTTCAACAATTCTAAAAGATGGTAATTAATGGTTATGGACCAAAATGAGACATGAAATAAGGATGTTCCCAGTCCAATTAGTTACATTTTTACATCCTCTAGAAAATAAGTTTTGGCAAGAACTTAAGAGGATATGTAGTATTTTGTATGGGAAGGGAAAAACTGCAAGGTGGCATGGGAAAAACTTTTGAAGCCAACAGAAATGGGAGAGCTGACAATGCCAGATCCAAGTGGTTACTTTAGGATTACACAATTAAAATGGCTCTTTTGCATGCAATTTTAGGAATACATATCCAGATGGAAGGAAATTCTACTAGTGCAAGGGGGTGATGCTCTTTGAGAATGCCAAATTAATCTTTTGTGACACATTTGATACTTAGTTTGAAAAGTCAAGGTGAGGTATGCTGACAGCAATAGCTAAAAAAGAAAATAACTTTGGAGAAAAAACTTAGTGATTTTTTCCTGCTCTTAACTTCATGGTTGTTTAAATTGTAATACTCATTCTATAGTTTCAACATAACTGTTTCATGGTTTGTGATCATTTTTCCTTTTTTCTGTAACTTTTCATCGTACAATGCTCTGCATCCATTTTATTCACTGTGGAATGCCCTCTGGACTTATCCCATCCCATTTCCACTGCAGCTGCCAGTTCAGTGCTTGAAAGTGATTCTGAGGACTCGGGTGTTCTTCTGGTGATAGCAGTGATGCCCAAGTTGCTGGTTTAACTTTAGATACTGGAATTCTAAATCCTTACAAGGATGACCATTATTTGAGTTCAGCAGGAAGTTAGGAGAACAGCAATGTTGATGATGATGGGGCTATGTGGCTGTCTTCATACCACATGGAAAAGTGTTTCGGAAATCATGAATTAGTATAGATTCTGTAAGGTTATAATGAATTTCTTTTGCTGCAGATTACTGCATGAAACAGATTTTTTTAAAAGTGGCAATTGCACTACTTACATTTTGGGTTCCTATCAGAACAGCGAATACTTAAAATACCGAATGGTCTTCTATTAAACCGAAAACTATGAAACATCAAAATGCTGAAGGCATGGAACAGCAATTTTTTCCCAGGAAAAAAAAATTGCTGGGCCTTTCTAGGGACTTTGCTGTTTTTTCCACGGTGGTGTGATCTGGGAGTTGGTATACTTAAGTTGGGGGTTTGGGGGGGGGCAGAGCCCCCATTTTTTTTTCTGTACATTCTTTTTTTTTTTTTTTTTGGATCAACAAATTTTTTCCCTGGGAAAAAATTTGCTGATCTGTGCCTTTGACATTTTGAGGTTTCATAGTTTTCAGTTTGATAGAAGAACGTTCACTATTTTAAGCGTTCGCTCTTCTGATATAGACCCTACATCTTGAGGTCACACTTCCAGTTATCACTGTTGCTTCACAGTTGTGCACTTTTGTTTTTGTTAATGTTTTGAATGGCAGCAGTATTTGGTATGTAGGCAAGGAAATTAGTGAACAGTACAGATCTGTTTGTAAACTAGATACGAGTATGAAATTAGGTATGTGCACTGAAATGATCCTCTCAGAAGCTGTGCCTCACACATTGCCACAAAACACACACACACACACACACACACACACACACACACACACACACACACACACACACACACACACACACACACACACACCTGCTCTTGAACAAGACTGAAACTGGCGCATTATTTAAATTCTTCTGTATGTATGCAATGTAAGATTTTTTTTGACTAAGGAAAAACTGTAGGAGAGTTATGTGGCACAGTTTACAAGGAGTCACAGGCTTATTACTGAAACTATTTGGTGGGTGATAGAGTGACAGTGGGAGGGCAGTGTTGGGAGCAGAACACAGAGATAGACTCATGTACTCAACAGAATTATTTATGAAGTATGTCATGGTACTGTGTTAAAGTTTTATGTGTGTTTGCATGAAAATCCAGTTAAGGACATTTTGTACAGTTGAGAGTTATGCACAATACAACTAATACCACATCTTGGATTAGATATCCGAAAACAATACACAAATAAGTATATATTTCAACAGAAACAAAACATGCTGTTCAAGCCATTTTAAAAATGAATTGCAAAAGCATAAGGCTACCAGCAGTATAACATACAAATGCAACCTATTTCACCATTGCACACACTTAACGGTAACTCCTTGAAAAGTAGTACTGTTTAAAATGGTAAAATTCCCAGTGCAATAGCAATTACTTTTGTAACCTAAACAGTGCAATACTGACTAGATTACAAAACTGAATACGAATGCATTTAAATTGCTTTTATCCTCCTTACATGTGATCTTAGTCTAGTAGAAAGAATAATGTTTTCCCAGGTCAAATCTCTCACTCCACAGATTCGTACACACATACACCCGCACGCACACACAAAAAACACACACACACTGCCAGCAACGTTCCAAGCTGTACCCTCAGTGAAGCAGGAGGCAGAGCCCATGGTCACATCAAAGCTCATGTCTTACAATGGATATATGGCAAATACACCTTAGAGATAGCAGTGAATGCTAAATACAATGACTGCTTACAGTAATTCCCAATGCATCAAGAGAACCAGCATCCTTCTAAACCTAGAGAGTTATGGAGATGCAAAAAGCAAA
Organism: Protopterus annectens; assembly: GCF_019279795.1. Classification (NCBI taxonomy): domain Eukaryota; kingdom Metazoa; phylum Chordata; order Ceratodontiformes; family Protopteridae; genus Protopterus; species Protopterus annectens. The sequence goes on along the minus strand of NC_056741.1, from coordinate 915,465,078 downwards.
AATCCATACATACTTACCCTATTTAATCAAGTGACCGAAACAAAGGAAACATCGCTTTATTGAAAGCAGATGATGGTATCGGTCATAACTAAAGAAGATAAAGATCCAAGTTTACCTTCCTCACATATTTTCTCTTCTGTTTAGAATTATGGTTATGAAATTATGATTATTATGGCTACTCAGTTGGCAAGATGGATTAACCATTCACTGTCAGTGTAGGTATACAGGTTTTTCACAGGCAGGCAAACTACTAATATTCTTAAGACTGGGTATTTATTAAGATGACTTTGTCAAAGGGAATTGGTTGTACGTTTGGATGCAGAAAAGGCACTTAAGGGTTGAAAAGTGTGATTTAGTGCACGTTCTTTTGGCATTTGTGATCACAAAGGAGTTTGCTGATTTGATCATGGTAATTAATATATCATCTTCAGCCAGAGTTAAAACACATATTGGGTTGCCTTTGTCTTTTTGATCATTTTGGTTACCAAAGATGCCTGTTATCGCCAGTCCTGTTTGCACTACATCATGAACCTTTGGCTGCAACAAGTTAAAAATCTGGTTTAAGTAGGATTAAAGTGAGGTGACAAGAAAACAAATCTCTCGGCAGATGATAGAGTGTTTGTAATTATTATCAACAACTGTACTGAGCTCAGACTGTATGGGATGAATATGAGAAACAGATTTCAAGGCCTGAAAGATAGGTTCGCTTTTTTAGTGCTTAATAACAAGGTTTGATAATTTATCTGGGAATAAGATTGTTGAGTCTTTCGGCTTTTAAGATTAATTAAACAAATACAAGGACAGTAGTAATTGACTAATACTTCTGAATTCACTTTTATTTAATGGATGGTTATCCATATTAAACATTTGGGAATATGGCTGGGGAACTCACATGATGAATCTGCTTGTAAAACTTAAGCAGAATTGAAGAAAAGGCTAACAATGCAACTTAGAGATAGAAAATAATAAGTTTAGAAATGAACCAGGGGATGCAAGGATGATGCTCTCTGTGTTATCTTTACTGTTGCATGCATTACAGTCTTTTTTAGAGGACATACCAAGTCATTTTTGGAAGATGGTACAATATGATGCAAGTTATCATATGGGATTGAGATGAGAGATAGGTGCCCCGGGAGATGCTGATTTTGTCTAGAAAAGTACTGTTTCAGACCCTTTTTTTATCATGAAGTTGTGTCAATGAAGATAATGCATTTGTTCACAAAACACAGTTACAACACTAAGTGGAAAAGATTGCCAAGTTTGACTAATGGCCACCAACAGAATTTTGAGAGAGATTCTATCTGGGTATATTATGGTAGGTAGACATATCCTCACTATGTGACAGAAGAAGAAATATGAAGTTTAAGGAACTTTTCAACAGCCTAAGTGATTAATTCTTGACTGAATTTGATATTATCCAAAGCTTTATAGGTAAGTAGTAGCCAGTTGCCCTTGTGGGACATTTTAAGTCTAGCCAATTTTCCTCTCAAAGGAGAAGAGGATCAGACCCTGTACCCTGTCACTAGGAGGTAAATATTTTAACCAATATACTAATCACCAAATGGTGACAAAATAAGGGTTGCAGGACTAATGTAATTTAATAGGAATAGTTACATAGGTTCATAGGTTCATATATTAGTACATATACATTCTAAGTGGTGTACCTGGTCTCAAGTCCATCAACTGTTAGGTCAACATAAGGCTTTAGAGCATAAAGGTATACCAGGAACTGCAAGACTAATGAGCATTACTGAACTGTTAAGTAGCAAACCACCAGCACTGGTACATTTGTGGTTGTAAGCTTGACCATCCATTGGTTGTTTGATTAGTGAGGCATGTAAGGCTTTAAACAAACTCAAGCAGCTAAAATGAGTCAGGAATGAAGAAATGCCTTAAATGAGGACTCTGATAAAGTTACTTGGCAATGGTTTTGTCAGTTGCTGGGGTATGATACTAAATCTAGAAGGTTTAGTATTTTTGCAGGAAGTGTTAACACACATTTTTGTACTCCACTAAAAAGGATGCTGCTATATTCTGACCTTCTATGCTGGAAATGTGAGGACAGTGTTTTAGGTACATAGGAACATATCTTTTGGTCATGTTCTACTTTTAAGTCCTTTAAACTGGATTTGCATCAATACTCAGTTTAAGTACGTAAAAAAAATTAATGGACTAGATCATCATAATTTACGACAGTGGTCAGGAAAGCTATAACACATATATGGAAATAGCAGTGGATTTTATTGTGATGAGACAAGACCTGGATAAACATACATGGACTACATGTATGGCCATATGGCTTCCACAGTGTGTGTATAATAATACACTTTAGACACCATTAAAACTAAAAATATGAGTGCATTTCTTCTTCCTGGTATGCTTTACTGACTGCTTTTCTATTCCATTGTTTAAATGCGACTGTATCAATAACATGTTTCATATAGCTGGATTATTGATAGACTACAACTGTGGACTGTTACTGTAAATAGATATAGGTACTTCACCTTCCATGTCAGTATGAGGAAAAATTGTTTTAAAATGCGCATTACACAATGTTTTGTAAAGATTACATTTTTGGTGTCTCTCTCCCGATCGGATGTCTATAAATCATTTAGTGCTATATAGATGGTCTGAAGTGTCCCAGGATGAATTCTTCAAAATTTGAATTAAGGAGAAATCATGTTGCTGTTCATGATTAAGCACAAGCTGGATAACCTTAATACTCTGATGGCTCAACAGTCAATTTGCAGAATATTAAAACACAAAATTACTGAAACACTGGTTTGCATATATGATGTTACTTAAAACACTGACAGATATAAATAGAAAAATTTTCCATAAAAAAAAAAACAGTGGTTCTGGTTAGATTTTGTAAGCACTGTTACTTTATGTAACATTTCTGAATACAGTAAACTCTCAGTTAACCGACACCTATGGGGACTGGTAGATGCCAGATAACTGTAGTTTCTGGTTGCTTGAGAGTTACTATTAAAAACAGGCCTGACTAATACTGTACCTTATACTGTTTGTTTGGTTTGACTTGTTCTTAGGTTGGGGAGAGGGGAAATGTACTCCCATCTTCCTTTTTAAAACTCTAAAAACACAAGGTATGTTTCTGCAGGGGGGGGGGGGGGGCAGAAAGTGCAACACCTGAAAATTGCACTGTATTTCTTTGATTTTTCTTTTGCCAGTTGCTTGAGTTCTGGTTAACTGAAAGTTTACTGCACCTGCCAGGTCTACTTCTTACAGTTGTGTTTGCAGCTTCTTTTAAATGTTTGTAGTAATGGATGTAAAGGAAATCTGTCACACATTATTTTTTTTTTGCATTTTGCTGCAGTGTATTATATTAAACTGCATATATATGCACATATTACAACAGCCTCAGTGACACAGGGATGCAAGCCAGCCATGCAAGTGTACAGGGAGGACAGGACTCGGATAGCAAGAGACAAAAATCCCTACAGATGACAGGGTAATGGCAGGAAAGATAAGCTGGAAGAGCTAGTCTAAAGGAAAAAGGAAGAAAGTATTTAAAAATGTGGTATTCTATTAAGAATGTACTAGAGTGATATTTTTACATCTGTACTTTGCTTCTGTCAGTTTTGTACTATAAGAATATACTAGTCTTAATAAAATATTCCTTCCTTCTTTCATTAATTCTCTTAGAAGCTTAGCTAGGGTGGGAGGAACGAGGTAGCCACTTTGGGAGCAAAGTGTTAGGAGGAAAGACAGCAGTACTGGCATTTATTTCTGTACACTGAATGCCAGTATGGAAATGAATCCCAATACTACTTCTGCTGCAGTCAGTAGTGAAGTACTTGCTTCAGCACTCTGTGGTGGTCTTAAGTTGCAGCAAGCTGCTTTTCACACTGAAATGAGGGAACACTAGGACATGGGACTTCATGCTCCTCTGCAGAAAAAAAAAGAGGATCCCCTAGACAGAAGATTATTTATTTCCTTTTTTTTGCTGTTTTACTTTAAAGAATGGAAGGATATTAGGACATGACATTCCTACTCAGAAGAGAGAGAAGGAGTGCTAGACTGGAGAATGCCCCCCCCCCTTTTGTTTTGCTCCTCAACTAAAGTTGAGGGGAGCCAGATCCAAGAATGGCAATTGACACTAAATGAGCCAGTTACAAGCTTTGAATTTTCCAATACCCACTTTGGAAGGGGTGATGTTGGCAAAATGGTTAAGGTCTTTGCCATCTAATTCAAAGTCTTTGGTCAGCCAAGCCTAACCTAGCACTAACTAATTACAAAGCAGAAAAAAAAAAAACAATCATGGACTGAGCACCAGTGTATCACATAAAAACACACACGTACACAAGTGCAGGTGCACACACACACACACACACACACACACACACACACACACACACACACACACACACGCACTTTGAAGGATCACCAATTTATCTACATCACATCTTTGTGATGAGGAAAGAAACTGATGCACCCGGCAAATACACTTTGGCACATAGAGGGCAAGCAGACTCTGCACAGAAGGTGCTCTGGCCAGGAAAAGAAAAGGAGAACTAAGAAGTAGGAGGCATCAAAGCTAACCTATGTACTAGCATACCACTCTCAGTATAGTAGATTACCACAGGGTCCTCTATCATAACCAATGTTTGAGAAATCAATGCAGTTGAGGTGAATTTCTTGACATCCATTTTGACAACACATAATATATTGGCTATGATCAGAGAAACCCAATTATAATTCTTTGTAATACATGAAATTTTAACAGTCTCGATGTAGTATGAGTTAAAAATGAGTAAAAGTGCATGAGCGTTTTACAGTTTTGAAACCTGTAGGACACTTGGCATTGACACAAAGAGAGTAGCCATAAGTGAATGAATCTCTCATCAACTATGAGCTGTTAGACACTTCTCTCAAACACATTTTTATTTTTTATATGTGGTAGTGAGAAGTACGTTACAGAAGTTGTTCAGTTTTTCCAGTGAAATTCTGTACTGGAAGCGGTCTATGTGGTAGCATGAATCTTAGTAATAACACTGAAGGCTATAGTACATGGAAGTGTGGGGATTATGTTCTGAAATCAGAAAAAAACATCAGGAAAGTGCATGAAACTTGAATGCAACAACCTTGCAGTGTATGGAGAGTCATAATTACACTTCAGCTTTGGGGGAAAAGACAACTTTAAGCATTTTTGAAGTAACTACGGTGCATAAGAGAGAATTAAGATTGGGACTCTGCTCATAAACAACTTATTATGTGTTTGAGACATGGAGGCCAAGAAATTCACCTCAAAAATCACCACAAACTGCTGTTAAGATCAGGTTTCATGCTAGGGACATCCTTAACAAATTATCTTTTTTCCCTGATTTTTTGGAACATAATTGTGGCACTTTATGCACAATAATTTTTTTAAGCACTTTTGGCACTGTTAAGGTCTTGTCTCACACTAATGTATAACAGTGAAGAACAGGGTCCAAAGCATTTTCATAATATTATAAGCCATTATGCTCTTTGCTGTCACAAAAGTGTGGCAGCATGAAAGTCCAATACATTTTAAAGCTGTTCATTCATCAGATGGACATTTCACTTCTGCTTGCTGTCTATATAGCTACACTAAGTGCTTTATGGCTTTCATACTCCTGCATATTTTTTCTGCAACTGGTAGTACATGGGGCAGAAAGCTCCATACACTTCACAAAATTATGACTGGGTCTCTCCAGTCACAACTTCTTAATATGTACCAAGATTCATTTCTTGTGCTTTTCTTAAAAAATAAATTTATTGACAATAACATCTTAAATACATAAAAGTTGGTTATCATCAAAGACCTGATTGTAATCTTCTGTTATGTGCCTTTCAGACTCGTTATGATTTAATGTCAAGCTGCAGCACAGATGGCAGAAACTACAAAACAGCACTGGAAATACTTTACAGCTTTGAAAACTAATACACTTTGTGTAACCACTGGGAAAAATACTATGGCACAGTGATCTATTTATCAGCTTTTAAAGCTGTTGGCTGATCAGAGGTACACCTCTTCTGGCCATTGTATATGTCACAGTGCCAAGTATGCTACATCTTTCAAAGCTGTAAAACACTTTGCGCTCCTACACTTTCTCTCTGTAATTGGTAATACTTCAGAGCAATTAAATATTTATGTTCTACAAATATTATCATACAGTTTCTCCAATCATATTCACTGTATTACATGTTCTTGACATCAGTTTCTCAAACAAATAATATACTAGCTAAGACACACAGTCATGATCCTCTTAGTTATCCCCTTTACTGACTGCATAACAAGGATATTGTTTTTGCCAATTTCCCAATGTAATCATTACACATCATGCACTGCAGATATACTGCATGCAAAATATAATTTTAGGTAGCAGCTAATAAAAATGTTCATCTTATTTGCCTTCAGATTTACTTATTTCCTTGCATTTGATTACCAGGAAAGTCCAACATAGGTTCATAGGTTCATACTAGGCTATCTGCCCTGGGGCATTTGTAAGCCTAGCCAGAGTGTGTGTGGCTTTCACCACCCCTTAGGATGAGAATACTATACCCATTAGTTTGCTGTGCCTCTGTCCAGCAGTGCCACAGAGATGATTCCCGATCTCCCATCCACTCGTCAAGATTTCTCTTGAACAGAGTCAGCGAGGGGCTCTGCCTCACATGGACTGGGATTCTGTTCCATAGTGTAGGGAGTCTCTGGGTGATGAATCTGTCCCTCCAGCACGTCCTATTTATATCCGTGTTGAGGTTTAAGTCTCTTGCTCTAGCTCTGGTGGATTTGGATTTTTTGAGGTGGAGCATGTCCATTAATTCCGGGTTGGACATGGCCTTGTATGTCAGGCACAGATCACCTCTGAGCAGGGAATAGAGCTGGAGTTTCTTCAGTCAGGCATCGTATGACATATGTTTGAGCCCCTTTATCCTTTTGGTGAGGAACTTTTGGGGTCTTTCCAACTGCTGCAGGTGTTGGGTAAGGTACATTCCGAATGGGGCGTTGTACTCAATCATTGGTCTGACAGGGGTACAATGACCTCTCCTGATCTGGATGTGAATCCCTTCATTATCAGGTGGGCAATGTAGATGGTCTTCCTAACCACTTTGGCAATGTGAGTGTCAAAAGAGAGGTTACTGTCAACTTGGGTCCCCAGGTCCCTGATAACTTCTTCCATGTTTAATGGATTACCACCTATGTGGTAATTGGGGTTGTTTTTCCCAAAGGGTATGACTATACATTTTTGGCATTTAGCTTAAGGCCATGGCTCTGGCACCAGTTATCCATTTCTATGAGACCTCTCTGGAGGATGTCTGTGTCTGATGGAGTGTCAATTATGGTGCCCAGTTTGCAGTCATCTGCAAATTTTGTCAGCCACAATCCCCCTGTTTTTGCCTGCACTTCAGAAAAATAAATGCCGAACAAGAGGGGGCCCAGGACTGAGCCCTGTGCTTAGATTCTGACATGGCACCAGCAACTCTAACCCTGTGTGTTCTGTCCTTGAGCCAGTTTGCAACCCATCTTGTGACATATGGGTTTACATCTAAGCTGGTGAGCTTTTCTATGATACCTGAGTGGGGTATTGTGGGTCAAGGTAGGCTGTGTGAACTGCCTTACCCTCATCAATGGCCTTAGTGACTGTTTAAGTTCAAGAGGCAGGATCTGCCCTTGACAAAGCCAAATTGGGTACGATCCAGTGTCTGTAGGTCCCCAATGTCTTGATTTATGAGTTCCATTATGATCCTCTCCATAGCTTTGCAGACAAGGCTGTGGAGTGGGACTACAGTTGCCTTACGCCATTCTTTGGGTATGTATCCTGTAGTAAGGCTAAGATTAAACAGCTGCCTTATGTGAGGGTTTAGTTCGTCATTGAGTTAGCACAGCACAGGCGGGGACACCGTCCGGGTCCCATTGATGCTGTGGAGAGCAGCTCTCACCTGGGCATCTGAGATGTTTGGGAGGCTAGACTCTGGTGGGATAGATATTTCTCCTTTGGAGAAATTTGCACTGAACCTGTCTGCCAGTATGTTGGCAATGTCTGTGGGTTCAGTGATTTTTATCATTTTGGACTAATTCTGAGCATATCTGGGAGTTTCCACCCAGGTTTCTAACATAGCTAAAGAAGGCCTTATGACTTTTGTGTCATTAGCGATTTTTCTCTCAAAGTTGGCCTTGGATGATTTTATGAGTGATTGTAGTTTTTTGCTAGTATTGATCAGAGATGTCTTCCCTTTTAGGGATTTTGCTCTGTCATGTAGTAGCTTTCTCCTCTTGTTGTAGAGTTTGTTTATGGCTGGGGTCCACCCCTGCCTTTGGTGGAAATGGTCTTTATTTTATTAGGGATTGCTTGATCCATACATTCCTGGAGGTGCTCGTAGAAGGCATTTGTAAGGGTTTCAGCAGCTGGTTGTGGTTTCCACTGGCTCGAGGGCCTTGAAGGATACCACTCCAGTCTTAAGAAGTGTGAAGTTTGCTTTTGAGAAGTTCTTCACTGTGGTCTTTTGCTGGGGTGGGGGCGGATGTGGATCTCCAATGAGATTAATTTATGGTCTGATCTCACCAATGAGGGATATACTTCCAGTGTGGAGCATTTTGTCCCCATGTTTGTGATGATCAGGTCTAGTATATTTTCTCCTCTTGTGGGAATGGTGACTAGTTGTTCCATAGCATTTGAGTTTATGAACTCCAGGAACCTTTGGGCTAGGGTGTTGGGGCTTGAGTAATGTTCCCATTCTATGTTTGGGTAGTTGAAGTCACCCAATATGATGGTGTTTGGAGAGACATTCATACTCTCCAGTGTCTTCAGGAAGGCTGTGTGGGTTTCCTGAGTTTGAGAAGGTGGTCTGTAGCATGCTACAAACTATAGGGCAGTTTTACCTATGGTTAATTGCACCTGGATGGTCTCCAATGCAACCTGGAGGTGTGGGTATCCTTTATGAATATGGATACTCCTCCTTTTGTGGTTCATGACATGAGGTATAACCTGATAGTGCTGGGGTGGTCTCAGGAGAATTGAACCAGGTTTCAGTAACAGCACAGACATCGATGTTCTCCATACTGAGGAGGGCTTGAGGCGTGCATCTTGAGGTTTAGACTTCTGGCATTGAGCAGTATTACCCTTAGTTTTTCTCCATTTTTGTTTTCTACGGCGGTAGGTTTATCATTTGAGCCTTGCCTAAAAAGGCACTATGGGGGTGGCTTGCCAATATCCGGAAGCTCAGGGTGACAGGTGCAAGCCGTCCCAGCGTGGCTTGTCAAGCATGTCATCCCAGGCAGACAGACATTGGATCCCCTTAGAATGACACCAGTAATTAAGCCAATTATTAAAGCTGATCATTTTGTCTCTGTATTGTGTCATCATGGCAGTATAGCCTCTTTTTACAACAGACATGGGGAGAAAAGTTCCATTACAAAAACAAGGTTTAAGTATAACATTACAAAACAAGCTGTAAATATATTCTCTTCTTTTTCTTGTTTTTATTTCTCTTACTTTTATTCCGCTACTCTTACTTTTGCTCTATTTCTCCCATCTCCCATAACTACTCTACTTAGTATCTCTAACAAATACTTATTTCTCACTCTCCCCTCCCTTCCTCTCCTCCTCCTTATCCACTGTTTGAATGTTCCACTCAGATGTTTGCGTTATGAGTGAATAATAAGCTCTTGCATGTATAACAAGTCAATACTACATGAAACTGCATTTATCTTTTTTTTTAATGATGGCATATGTATATTATTCAACATGTCATATGTATTAATCTTTGTATTATACAATGACTGCCTATTAGTATTCCGAAATGTGCACGCTGACTGGCCAGGCCAACCAGCGTGCCCGCTGTAAATCCAACTTATACTAAGGCAAAAAGTGCAGTTGCCCGGACTTTTTCTATTAGTACAAGTCTTGACTTTTTTTTGGGTTAGGTAGCAATGGAGAACGGAAGAGCTCCGTTGCTGTAATCTCGCTATGTTAAACGAGTTTAACATAGCAAGATATCTTTAAAAAAAAAAAGGCAATGGAGATCTTCCTTTCGCTGTTGCTTTTTTTTTAAAGATATCTTGCTATGTTAAACTCGTTTAACATAGTGACACAGCTTTAAAAAAGGGAACAGAGATCTTCCTTTCTCCATTGCTTCTTTTAAAGCTATCTCGCTATGTTAAACTCATTTAACATAGCGAAACAGCTTTAAAAAAAGGAACGGAGATCTTCCTTTCTCCGTTACTTCCTCTACACACAGCTCTGATGTACTACGTAAGCATACGCATGCACAGTACATCAGAACTGCCCCAGGAGGCATTATAAAATGCCATTATTTAAGAAAAGTAAGCATTTTTTTTCCCCTTAAATAATGTCATTGTATAATAGCAATAATCCACTTCTGGGTGTGGGTAATGCTGGATTTATCCACGGTTTCCTTTGTTTGGTCACTCGGGGTTCGCCCTCGTGACCAAACCACACCAACCGTAGGTAGATCCAGCATTACCCACACCCAGGCATGGGTTATTGCTTAATTAACCTATGTATTTACAGTACATCATAATAAGAGGTCAGTTTTCACCCATGTATGCGTATTTTCTGTTGTTTTTAATTGAGGGCCTCCAGTGAAAATGGATAGCATTATTCAGTTGGACTTCCCCGGTAAACAAATGTCAATAAATAATAAAGCTGCAAAATAACTCCACTGTGTATAAGTATCTAGGTAAAACATCAACTAACTAGCCATACAAGAAAAATATGTCCCAAATAAAAGGTATGAGAAAAACAAAAGTGAATGATAATAGGTCTGTCAGTCAGAAAAGTTATAATAATTCAATATTGGAAGCATAAACACTTGTGAGTTTAAAAATGAAAACAGAGGAAAATACATAATGGCATTTGAGATTAGAAAGCATATTAAGTGATGCTATACTGACAATATTATTTAATGGGCAACATTCCAGGCTAAAGCAGACTTTCTATAGTGGACTACAAGATAGAAATTAAGAAACCTGACTTGCCAGACAGGAAATGACTGAGGAGAATGAGAAAAGTATCAAAGCAAACTTTTGCAGTTGAAGTAAAAAATAAGATTATCAGGGATCTCCAATGACAGTTTCAGGGAAAAAAATGTGAAAGTTGGAAGTGAAATAGGTGATCAAAGATTACCCAAATTGAAGAGGGAGAAATGGAAAGGAGATATTAAAGTACATTGAAAACAGTTTATTACAGAGTGAAAGAGTCAGCGTAGTTTAACAGATGATGAACTAGACAGAAGATGCTAGTGTGAGGGCAGTTTAATCACTTTAAGGATTATGAGGGATTACATGAAGTCTATAATACAGTCAGACTATGGCCTTCACTGTCCCCATCCCCACAAACATAATACCCTTTGTTTTTGTCAAATAAATTATTATTAGGAACTAGACTAGATATTTACTGCAGTAATCTACATTATTCTCAGGACTTGATCAAACTCGAGAAACTAACATTTGTTAACAGTCCAAAACCATACTTAGACATTCACAATACCTTACCTTCTGTCTTTGGTCATTAGGTGTTTTTCTTATAGGTGAGGGATGATAAAAGCTCTTGGAAAAGGCCTGTTCCTGAAAGGGGTCTCCAAGGTTTGAGAAGATAGCTTCACTGCAGAGAAAAAAAAGAAAGTGCACAAATAAACAGATTTGCATTTCAGTTTGCCAAAATTCCTACCTTATTAGTTTACAAGAACAGTGTCAGCTGCAGAAGGCCATAGTTTATTAAGCAGCCCTCAAATTAACAACATAAACTTTTAGCCTCTACCAAAACTGGTGCACAGGTACACTCTCTCACATACATGTTCATCTGTGTCACTTCACCCAATCTTATAATCAGATACCCTACATAAACACAGTCAATGCCTTCTTTACTGCAGTTAGCTAACAATTTCTGGTCTGCTTACATACATTTTCATTAATGAATCTGTCCTCTAGCTATTACCCTTGGGTACATACTCACTTTACTACATGCAGTACTTTTAACTGCCAACACTGCTTATTAGGATAGCATATGCATCATACCGCTAATTTAGGCAATACTTCACATAACGGTGGCAAGGCAACTGCATCTATTTTGTGTTCCAGTCCTCAACTTATGTCTGCTCTTCACAACTCTACCCTCATCAGTAAATAGGACTCTGTGTACCACTTGGATGGTTAATAACTTCTCTGGGTTAGTTATACCACTCCACATATTAGCCTGTTCTCATAAGGACAAAGATGGAAAGCCATGGTCCTGAAAGTTTAAGTGCATCACATATACTTTTTTGAGCCTACTACATAAGCTACTCATTTTCTTGTTAGCCACAAAAATACAAAATAAAGAATACATGTTTACAGAGTTAATGAAAACCACATGAACACACACATAGAGAGAGAGTGTGTGTGTGTGTGTGTGTGTGTGTGTGTGTGTGTGTGTGTTTGTGTGTGTATACATATAAAGGATTTTTCTCTTTTGCATACATATGGTAAGTAGGTTTATTCAAGCTTAATTGTTTTCACTTTTCTTTACTTCTCAAAACAACTCTGTTCCCCATATGGGAAAACAAATAATCACAAGTAACACCCTTCTAAAAAGGATTCCAATACAGTATGGGCAAGACTTGTTATATCCCATGATAATTAGTAAGATCTGGTAATGACATACCAAAATGCCTGCCCCACTGCAACACTTTTCTTTTTATTGCACAAAAACAAATTAAGATGCATCCCTGTGTGTTGGGGGGGGGGGGGGGGTGGCAGTAAAGTCCACACATCTAAACTGATTATGGGCTTCATATCATCCCTACAGAACCCTTAAAGAAATACACTGTGAATCTTATGTACTGTCTTCACAAACAAAATAAGAAAACCAGCACAGCTATCATGGAAAAAAATGTGCACTTGTGACAGTGATAAAGTGCAGTGTACTATTCCCTCAATATCTGTCACCTACAGCCATGGTGCTTTCAGTCCACATGATCAGCTTTCTAATACAGGAAGCAGTCTTTAAATAACTTCTGCCACCTTATTAACTTATTTATGAACTTTGTATATGTATATATCTGCATCAATCTTATCTATTTTATTTTAGTTTATTTGATCTTACATTTGTTGACCAGGCTAGTCTAACTGGATACATGTCCATTTTCAGTAGAGGCCCGGGGAGATAAGCTCCAAAAGCACACAATTACAAAATGTTGGTACAGTACAATATTGTAACAGATGATATTAGTAAAATACCTTACTATTTAACAATCAACGCAAACATTAGAAAAATACATGCATTAGAAAGATGTTTCTATATACATTAGCTTAAATTACAAGATCATGGTCTCTTTGGTTATTAAGGAGAAAGTGGAGTTAGTACAGAAGAGTAATAGGTGAGCAGTATCTAGTAATAAAAAGATAGTGAGTTAGGGTTAGTACAGGGGCATAACCAATGTGTTCTAAGGTATAGTTTCAGTTTACATTTGAAAAGTGATATTGAGGACAGTGATGAAAGTTCACTGGGAAGTAGGTTCCAGTTTCTCCCAACAGTGTTAGAGAACAGAAAGTCTCCTGCCATGTTGTTGGATTTACTTGAGCAAACAAGTAGTTTATTTGATGAACGTAAGTTTTTAAGATTTTTATAAGGGGTAATGAGGCTAGAAAGTATTGGAGTATTGGTAGGCTGGTAAAGGGTCTTATGGGCAATGGTAAGCTGGTGAAAACTGAAGCTGATTTTGTAGCTCTAGACATCCTAGCTGTTTTAGATTAAGACAGTGGTGGGTTCTAAATGGAGTGCCAGTGGCAAATCTAGCAATATTATTGTAGGAGATTGCCAGTTTGTTGAGGTTGTTTTTTGACAGATTAGTATATATATAGGTGAAGCATAGAGGAGTGTAGAGATTAGATAAGTGTGGGCTATAGCGGTTTTAGCTGTAAGGAAGGGTTTGATCCTGTAGAGGGAGCCCAGTTTTCTATTGACTGTTTTTATTGTGTTAATATGAGTATCAATGTTAAGGTTGCTGTCTATTGTTATTCCTAGGAGTTTGGTGGTTGGGTCAGGAGATATGAGAGTGCCATTATTAGATATGACTGTGAAATCTACTGGGGTGTTCTTCCGGGTAGGAGTGAAGAGCAAGAGTTTTGTTTTTTTGGGGATCAAGAGGAAGCAGCGCTGTAGAAACCATTTTTCAACTGTATTAAATGCCTTTTGGAATCAGTGGTGGTGCAGCGGTAGCATTGCTGCCTCACAGCAAGAGGTTCTCCCATTCGATTCTCGGCTGGAGTGCGGGGAGTGCCTTCTGTGTGGAGTCTGCATGTCCTCCCCGCGGTTGGGTGGCATTCGAAAGACATGCGCAAATGGGCGTGCCTTCGTTGAAGGTTGAAAATCTACTGCCAATCATTATCCGACCGGAGTTCGGCTGTGGCGATCCCAACCGGGAAAAGCCAAAAGACAAACAACAACAACATTAAATGCCTTTTGGGTTAGGGACTGTAGTTCAGATGGTGAAGTGGCTATGCATATTATTGTGGAATCATCTGCATATTGTATACAGGTAGCTTGAGGAATTGCTGAGTGTAGGTCATTAATAAAAATGGAGAATAGGAGCAGGCCTAATATGGAGCCTTGAGGGACACCAAGGGTAATGAGGAGGTGGGTAGATAATTATCCCATAGCACAGCCTGCTGTCTATTGTCTAAGTATGACTGGAACCATTTTATAGCCAGTGCATCTAGTGAAAGGGATTTGAGTATATTTATAAGTATCTGGTGGTTAACCATATCAAAAGCTTTAGAAAAACTGATAAAGAGAGAGTTTTACAAACCTTCCAAAACTCCTATTCTATCTACACTCATCACTCCCTATAAAAACCTGAAATCCTTAAGGTCTTCTCAGAGACTTCTAGTACATACCACTAAACCAAACAACAAGGCTGGTGACTCCCTCTTTTCTAATATTGTTGGAAAAGCCTGGAATCTCCTCCCCAGTGAACTCTCCTCACTTCCCTCAGTATCATGCTTCAAAAACAAATTGAAAGTGTTCCTCAGAACACAGTGGTTATGACCCTGTACTAAGCCTGACTAGTTATGTATCTCTTAATACTTTGCTCTTCCTACCCCTTCTACTCATTAACTGTAATTCCTTCCTTATTAACCATAATACTATCTCCCTCTAGAACATCTTGATTGTACTAGCATGCTATGTTATGCCTGTATTCTGCACTGCTGAATTTACTGTGATAACCTGGAATATGCATTGTAAATATGATTTTTGTTTAATGTTTCCTTATTTGTTATCTTGTTAATTTCATTGTTCTATCTTGGAGCTCATCTCCCCGGGCCTCTACTGAAAATGGACATGTATCCAGTAAGACTAGCCCGGTCAAGAAATGTAAAATAAAAATAAAATAAATAATAAGAGTGCAGAGGAAAGAATGTTGATGTTATGTTTTTTTGTTAATGCTGTTAGTAAAGGATAAGAGGGCAGTGGTGGTATTGTGGAATGGTCTAAATCCATGTTGACATTTAGAAAGTAAGTCGTTTTGGATTAGGTGGTCTAGTAGTTGCCTATGGATGCATTTTCCATTATTTTTGCCAAAGAAGAAAGTAAAGCTATAGGGCGATAGTTTGAAAATTCATTTGAGTTACCACCTTTATGTAGGGGGATAATGTAAGAGATTTTCCAGATAGTTGGGATGGTACCTTCATTTATGGTTCTGTTAATCAGTATAGAAATGGGATAGACTATGGCCTTAGCTGCTTTTTGCAGGTATTCTGCAGGTAGTTGGTCAGCTGAGGGGGTGGTTGTTTTTCTACAAGGCAGTAAAATAAAAGGGAGAAAGACGGAGGCTGTTAGTACTGTAAGTGTGATCTTTTCAATCATGTACTAGTATGGTAAGCTAATTTATACAACTGTACTATGTTCATTATTAGATCACTACTGTGGTGTTTTTAGCTATATGGGACAATCAACAAAGTTTAGGAAGCAAGGGGAGGGAGGAAGGAACTACGGCAAGAGTTAAGAAGACTTTGGAGAATAGCTCTAGCCAGTTCTGTTCTTGTTCTGGAAACTTAATTTTATAGTAACTGTCTTTTTTTAATTTCTCCAAGTCTTTTGGGGTTCTAATACAATGATGGGAATAGAACACATTCCTAAGTCAAAGTATGATTAAAGTTCATGAAATTAGCATTGTTTCAATCTCTGATGTTAGCCAGAAGTGTTTTTCGCAGCACCCACAGCATGCCCAAAACTGACTCCTCCTGCAATTCATATGAAGTTACATGTATTGGTAAGCACATCTAAATGCAATCATAAATTCTTTTTTTTATAAGACCTATTGCTCCTACGACTATTGGAACTGTCTGGGTATCCTTCTTCCACATTGCTCTAACTTCTGCCTGAAAAATCCTGGTATTTTATGACTTTGTGTCTCTCTACATAAGACACTGTAGTCAGTGGAGCAATTTCAGTGATCAATTCTACTTTTCTATTTTTTTCATGAACTGCTATATCTGGTTTTCTCGCATTTTTGAACTGTTGGCAATAGGTGACCCCATCCGCTATAAACTTCATCATTTTCTATAATGCTTTGTGGCTCACGTTTCCAGTGTTTTTCAGCTACTTCAATATTATAATGGTTGCACAATCCCCAGTGTAACAGTCTTGCCACATTATTATGCCTTCCAGTGTACATCCTTCTGCCATTAGTATATCACAACCAGCAACAAGATGTGCAACAGTTTCCAGTTCTATTTTACAAAACCTACATTTGTCTGCGTCTCCCACTTGTTCAATGGACTTTGTAAACTAATGTGTTAATAGTATACTGTCTTGGGCAGCCAATATTAACCTTTTGTCTTTTGGTTTACATTCACCTCTCGTTAACTATTCCTGCATTCGATCCTGATCAACATGAGGTTGTTCCACGAATTTTCTATACTTGCAACTATATTTATGCATTTTCCACTTTTCTTACCTTTTTGTCTGATCCTTCACCTTATATTCTTTCTTTTGTTTTTGGCACATTCAGTTGCTGCCTGATTTTTACCCGTTTCCGGTTTGATTTCCATTCCCACTTGACGGCAATATGCTTCTGCTAAACTAAGCAGCAAAGTCATCTTACACTTATTCTCATGTTTCAAACCTTTTCACTATGTTTGAGTCTTGTGAGGTCAGCAGATACGTATGCAGTTCCATAATTGCAGACTTATGCATGTAATCAGTTTCGAGGAGACCCATACCTCCTTCAGAACGGGGAATATATAGTCTTGGTAAACACTGATTTTTATAAATCATTTGATGAGCATGAAGCACTGCTGAAATTGTGCACTGATGACCAAGAAGTTGCCTGTAGAATAGTTTTAGAGTCCACCCCTTTCCAAAAGGCCTCAGAAGTTGCCATAGCTCGGGTATAGTGAGCCTTTATATTCTGATGGAGACTTTTTCCAATATGAGCATAACAGACCAGAATATCTTGAGACAACCATCTGGAAATGGTTTACTTTGAAAATGGCTATCTTTTCTTGCCATCAAAGAAAATAAAAGTTGATCAGGTATTCTGAAATCTTTAGTTTTGTCCAGGTAATATTTGAGTACAAGAACAACTCTCTCTCCTCTGTTTTGTGGTTCAGGAAAAAAGATAAAGAGATGAATTGTTTGATTTATGGTAAACTTCGAAACAACATTAAGCATAAAGGTAGCATTGATTCTAAGACTCACCCTGTCCTTGTGGAAAATTGCCTGCAAGCCTGGAAGGATGGCTGAAGTGAGGGGGGGGGGCAAAGGATGAGGAAGGAGGATAATATCCAAAGAGAGTTAAGCATTTTTCTTATGCAGTGAGCATCCCTGGGATCCATTCCATTCCTTTTTTGAACCTCCCTGACATTTTTTTCCTGAACTACTGTATGGAGGAATTCTGCTGGCAAGGTTTGAAAGGTTTACAAAAGAAAGGACTAGGGCTAGAAAGATCATTCCTTTGGTATTTAGGGGCAAGGAATAAAAAATGAGTTGTTTTACCCCTGGATTAGTATTCCTATCTCTTAACTTTTTAAGTATCTCTGTTGAGGATTTTCTAAGAAATAACCCTTTATCAAAAAAATTTAAAGTCTGACAAAAGGTTAGAACTATTAAGAAGAAAGACTGGAAAGAATTTAAGAAGAACAGAGACACAGAAGAACAACAGAAGAACATCTGACTGGCTCCCAAGTATGTATCACAGTTCAGAAGGTTTACATGGATTTCTCTGCATAAGTATGTTATACCCTAATCAGATTTCAAATAATTTTTCCTCGTGTAGATACTAAATGCCGAACAAGTGTGATGGGAGACAAAGGTAACTCGGAACATGTTTTTTTGAGAGTGCAATGAGTTGTCAGATTATAAAAAATTCCTACAGAGCTGTCTGTCAAAAATTGTGTGCGTGTGTGTGGGGGGGTGTAAATGGCTGTAAATAAGGAAATGTTTCTTTTAAACTAGGACACAGGATCTGAATTCCCTAGACATAGTATGGCCTTAATAAGTTTAATGTTACTGGCTGCCAACGACAAAACGGAAATCAAAATTACAACCAAATGTTACTGGAGTACTGCATATTGTAAAGGAGATAAAAGAACTGGAGGTGACATCTTTAGAAAAAGGAAGGAGTAAATTATATAGAAATAAATGGAATTTGTGGGAACAATATATGCAGAATAATTTTCAGGTTGAAGAGAAGTAAGGTTTAAGGAAAGTCATGAATCTAGCAATTTATATAACGTTTGAGTAAATAATTGTTAAAAAGAAAAAGAAAATATATATGAAATTTATAATGAACAAACATAAAA
Organism: Protopterus annectens; assembly: GCF_019279795.1. NCBI lineage: Eukaryota > Metazoa > Chordata > Ceratodontiformes > Protopteridae > Protopterus > Protopterus annectens. The sequence continues at coordinate 915,446,288 of NC_056741.1, read as the reverse complement.
TGTTAATATGGCTTGTTTTCTTTACTAATAGGTTTTATTTTCTTTCATTTTCTATTAATCTATGTTTGCCTATATCCTAAAAATAAATAAATAAATTAAAAAAGAGAGGGGAATATTTAAAATCTGGGCCTTAACATATTCAGGAAAATTTTGTAGCCAAACACACATTCCTGATCATCGCTGTTCCAGTAATAGCAGCTCTGGATGCTGTATCCATGACATCATATACACACTTGACAGGCAGAACTGACCATACTGAACAAAATGGATTTAGTGTTTGAGCTAGGAAGACTAGCAATAAATTGTTTCATGTCAGCAAAGATGGAAAGCAAAATATTTTACCAAGCGTCTCCGGCAGTTAATTGCTCCAAAAAGTACAGAAGAGACCAACTGTTTTCCCACACCTATGCAAGGCCTGGCTTTCTCTTTCATTAAGTACAGGATTAGATGAAGAAGAGGATTTTGCACTATTGTTCCTATGCAAAGAAATAACAGCAGAGTCAGCTATGGGGTTTCTAGAAGAAAACTTATGGAAGTCTGGAAGATTATGAAGTCTATTGGGCTTCCTTAGAGCAAAAGGTTGTGAATCAGAAGTAGAAGCAGCAGCATTAAAAACATCCTTCAAGGCTTCCAGAACTGGATGGATGGCTAAAGCCTTTGGGGAATCTGTATCTTTTTTTGAGACTCAGACCCCCTCCCACTTAAAAAAAACCCTTCATCGTAGAACTAGTAATAGAGAAAGCAACTCCTTCATTAAGGGAATATGAGGATTCCTTTGATTCAGTCTCACAGGGAACAGGAGGAGCTAGCTGTGTGGTATACTCAAGACCTTCTTCACCTGATTCAAGGAGGATCTTCGCTTCAGAGGAAGAGCTCTTCCTTTAAATTGGGTGAGACAATGCAACAGAGGAATGGAAAGACTGGACAGTCTTAAAAAGCCCTTGGGCAAAGAAGTACCAGCCATCTTGACAGCCCTTCTAGATGGAGGGTATAAAAGAGGGAGATAAATGTTTAGTTTTCTCTGACTTTTTCTTAAGCAGTCTCTCAGCCGATAGTATTTGGGGAAGAATCTGATATGCAGACCTCCATCAATGACTCAAGATACTTCCTCCTTCCCTCATTAATGAACCACTGAATCTCTCCCTCACCCTCAGTAAGAATAAAGTGAGGTTCTCTTTTAAGTCTGCCTGAAGTTTAATCTGACAGAAAATGTGATATTCCTCGGTCTCAGTAGCTTCCCATATAGACTCACCACAAGGACTTGGTAAATCTAAGGGTTGCAAAACTACCTTAGCAGAAAAATCTTTCCCAGACCACAAAAAAGAAGCATTCAAATGAGTCTTTTCGTGAACCTCTTTCGATAACTTTTTATTCTTCCTTAGCCGAGAGGGGGAGAGCCGGAAACCTACTTCTAATCATTTTAGGTGTAAAACATAACTATATTTCACAATTCCTTGCATCATGATGTTCGCTTAAACAGAAAACACAAGCTTTACGTGCATCCTTTTAAAAGGTATTTGCCTACCACAAGCACATTTGTCTTTCTTGACGGACATAAGCAAAAAATGAAATAATATTTCTACAGAGAAAGGATGGTTCTCCAATGAGGAACTTATCTGCCTGAAACTGCACACTTAGCCAACCACCCATATTCAAGCTGCTAAGTTGACAAGATGTCTGACTAAGCATACAAACTGCAAGAAAAAACTGAATTTTAACTCAGATGTGTATCCTTCTTATACCTACATGTTCACATGCTTAGACAGAAGTATGGTGCATAAGAAAGGTAACCAAACCTTTTGTACACAGGCTGCGGGTCAGATATCCTTGGAAGGATGCATCCCACACACCTAAAAGTTACTGAAACAGTGATCTAATAATTAACATCTAATCAGGGAGTACCTCAAAGAAATTAAAGCAGACAAGTATCAAAGTAGACAGGTTATGCAATGGTCAGTGAAAAAGGCAGACTAGGTGGGTTGTGTATGCCTTACCTTCTGTTAAAATACATATTTCTAGGTTCTTTACATTAAAGCACTACAAAAAGGCAGATACTACTTTTTTGTATAAAAAAGCAAAAGTGATGAAGGCAATCACCTAAATAACAGACTAAACTTTTACTAGAACTAATGAACTATAATTATCATTAAAGAAACTATCTCTATAAATAAAGTATAAATTTCTTTGAATAAGTAGACTACAGGTTTAGACCAGGAAGAACTAGTAAACATGGCTCTCTTTGGGTATCAATACAAATTCTTGACTTAAGCATGTCAGTGATTTATGAACTTTGTAAGGGACAAAATGTGTCAGTCAAAGGTGTTTCATGTAAGAAGCAGATGAAAACCAGTGGAAAGACACAAGGTCTGCTGCTGGCACAACTCTTGTTCATTGTTTCCATTAATGACACTACAAAGTATCAGCGAAAATACAGACATGTTTGTAAGAATCAAAGCCTGCAGCAGACAGAATGTGTAACAGGACATAACAGGAATAATCTATACTTGTTTAATAAACTTATGAAATTAGTCTACATAATGGTATCAGAGGTAAAGTTGTCTGAAGGTATAATACATTTGATAAAGGACTGTAAAAGCCATTGCCCTTTTTGGATTGAAAAATGCTCCTTCTAGAAGAATGAGCTTAAGAAGCTCCGTAGTTTCTTAACTGTAAGCTCTAATGCAAGAAGGCTTACTCAAAAGTTGCTGGAATGAGAAAATGACTCAGAGCATAAAGTACACTTCGATATGAGCAAGGTCTAGTTTCTATGTGATGAACCATGGATTAAGTTACCAAGTATTTATTAATGACACAGCTGAAAAAAAAAAAAACGAAGGCAATATGGTAGGAAGTCATGCAAGAAAGGATCTTGGGGCAACCACAACAGTCAGGCCCTGAATTTCTTTCTTTTTTTTTTCCATAATAAATCTTTATTGTTATATACTTTTCATACAAAATAATAAAATACAAACTACTAACACTGTAACAATCACACCAAACAATAAACAATATTTACAAGAATGCTTCCATATAAGACATTAGAAATATAAGAAAAACATAAGAATAATTAGTAAATTTCCAATATTGAACAGTTTGATTAGAGATTTCTCTCCACATATAACAATGATTATTACTACCGTCAATTCAAAAGTTTTATGCTAATATAATATTAAATATCTGTTCCCAAATGTTCGGATTATTGATACCCTTACTATGTGAATTTAAAAGTAGTTTATGAGCTAGTATATGTTTTGTCGCCAACACTCTGAAGTTTTGCCATGATGTTTTAGTTGGGTCTAGCCAATTTGAAGCTATATAAAGCTTCATTAGTAAGAAAATATTAATATGAACTATACTCTGTGATCTGGTAAGTTCCTTCGGGGGAATATGCAAAATCATAAATTTCCAAGACAGTGTTGTACTTTGGTAGCCCACTTTCTGAAGTTGAATTTTAAGGGAATTCCACAGTTTGTATACACACTTACAGCTCCAGAACATATGAAGAAGATCAGCCGGTTGAGTTTTGCAGTATGGACATGTTGCAGAGTTTTTAGAATTAAATTTATGCAGGGCAAGGCGTGTATAATATGCATTATTCCAAATCATCAGCTGGGTATATAACAATCTTTGAAGAGAAGTAGATTTAATAGTCAATTCAATTGCCTTTAACATATTACTTTTATCTGTCAATAATATTTTCTCTTCCCAATAATTTGATAACAAAACTTTACCTTGAAATTTAAGTTCTTTAATTAATTTATTTAGGTTCATAGGTTCATACTAGGCTATCTGCCCGAGGGCATTTACAAGCCTAGCCCATAGTTTTGTGGCTTACGCTACCCCTTTAGTATGGGGAACTATACCCATTATTTTGCTGTGCCTCTGTCGAGCAGTGACACTGAGGTAATCCCTGGGGTATATCTGCGATCTCCCATCCATTGGTCAAGATTTCTCTTGAACAAGGCCAGCGAGGTGCTCTGCCTCACATATACCGGGATTTTATTCCACAGCATAGGGAGTCTTTGGGTGATGAATCTATCCCTCCAGCACGTCCTATTAATAGCCGGGTCGAGGTTTAAGTCTCCCGCCCTTGTGGCTCTGATGGATCTAGATTTTTGAGGTGAAGCATATTCATCAAATCTGGGTTTGACATGGCCTTGTATGTTAGGCAAAGGTCACCTCTGAGCAAGCGGTAAGCGACTGAATAGAGCTGGAGTTCTTTCAGTTGGGCAGCATAGGACAGATTTTTGAGACCCTTTATCCTTTTGGTGAGGAACTTTGTGGCCTCTCCAGCTGCTGCAAGTGTCGGGTCAGATACATTCCGAATGGGGCATTGTACTCAATCATTGGTCTGATGAGTGAGGAGTATAGGGAGACTATGACCTCCCTTGATCTAGATGAGAATCCCTTCATGATAAGGTGGGCAATGTAGAAGGTCTTCCTAACTACTTTAGCTACATGGGTGTCGAATGACAGACTACTATCAACCTGGGTCCCTGATAACTTCTTCTGTGCTCAGTGGATTGCCACCTATTTGGTAGCTAGGGGTAACCTTGTTTTTCCCGAAGGGTATGACTATGCATTTTTTGGCATTTAACTTTAGTCCATGGCTCTGGCACCAGTTATCCGTTTCTGTGAGACCCTTCTGAAGGATATCTGTGTCAGATGTGTTTTCTACTATGGCGCCCAGTTTGCAGTCATCTGCCAACTTTGTCAGCCATAACCCTCCTGTGTTTGCTTGTACTTCGGAAAAGTAGATGCCAAACAAGAGTGGGCCCAGGACTGAGCCCTGTGGTACACCACTTGTGACAGGCTTTGAGTCTGACATGGCGCCAGCAACTCTGACCCTGTGGGTTCTGTCACTCAGCCAGTTTGCAACCCATCTTGTGATGTATGGGTTAACATTTAAGCTGATGAGTTTTTCAATGATACCCGAGTGGGGTATTGTATCGAAGGCCTTCGCCAGATCGAGGTAGGCTGTATGGACTGCCTTTCCTCATCAATGGCTTTGGTGACTGTTTCAAAAGTCAACCAAGTTTAGAAGGCATGATCTGCCTTTGACAAAGCCAAACTGGGATGGATCCAAAGTCTGCAAATTCCCTATGTCTTTATTTATGAGGTCCATTACGATCCTCTCCATGGCTTTGCAGATAAGGCTTGTCAAGCTAATGGGCCGGTAATTTCCAGGGTCGGTGGAGGCACCGCCTTTGTGAAGTGGGACCACAGTTGCAGTGCGCCACTCCTGGGTACGTATCCAGAGGTAAGACTATGATTAAACAGCTGTCCTAGCTGTGGGTTTAATTCCTCGTTGAGTTCGTGGAGCACACAGCCGGGGACACCATCAGGTCCCATGGATGCTGTGTTTTTTGCTTTGGAGAGAGCAGTTCTCACTTGGGCGTTGGAGATGTTTGGGGGCTGCAATCGCTTGGTATAGATATCTCTCCTTTGGGGAGAAGTTTGCACTGAACCTGTCAGCCAGTATGTTGGCAATGTCTGTAGGATCAGTAATCTTCACATCATTTTGAACTAGTTCTGAGCATATCTGGGAGTTTCCTCCCAGGTTTCTAACATAGCTAAAGAAGGCCTTATGATTGTCTTTTGAGTCTTTAGCTATTTTTCTCTCAAAATTTGCTTTGGATGATTTTATGAGAGCTCTTAGTTTTTACTTATAGTGATCAAGGGTGTCTTACCTTTTAAGGATTTTGCTCTATCTTGTAGTAGCTTCCTCCTTTTGTTGTAGAGTTTGTTTATGGCTGGGGTCCACCAGACTGGATGCTTGCCTTTGGTACAAAGAGTCTTTGTTTTGCTTGGGATTGCCTTATCCATGCAGTCCTGCAGGTGCTGGTAGAAGGCATTTGTAAGTGATTCAGCGGCTTGAGTACTGTTTTCTGCCGGCTCGGGGCCTTAAAGGAGACCACACTAGTTTTTAGAAGTGTGAAGTCGGCTGAGAAGTTCTTTACTGTGGTCTTTTATTTCAGGTGGGGTGGGATGAGGACCTCCAGCAAGATTAGTTTGTGATCTGATCTCACCAGTGAGGGGTATACTTCGTGTTGAACATTGTGCTCCCATGTTCATGATGATGAGATCAAGTATGTTTTCTCCTCTTGTGGGATGGTGACTAGTTGTTCCATGGCATTTGAGTTTATGAATTCCAGGAACTTTTGGGCTAGGGTGTTTGGGCTTGAGTAGTGTTCCCAGTCTATATTAGGGTAATTGAAGTCACCTAGTATTATGGTGTTTGGTGATACATTTATCCCCTCTAGTGTTTTCAGGAAGGCCATGTGAGGTTCCTGAGTTTGTGAGGGTGGCCTGTAACATGCTACAATTTGCAGAGCAGTCTTGCCTATGGTTAATTGCACCTGGATGGTCTCCGATGCATCGTGCGTTGCCACCAGTCTTGAGGTGTGGGTGTCCTTGATAAATATGGATACCCCCCCTCCTTTCTTGGTATTGTTCGGATTTTGGGGCCGGAACGCATGATAAGAGGTAAAACCTGATAGTGCTGGGGTGCTCTCAGGAGCCTTGAACCAGGTTTCTGTCACTGCACAGACATCGATGTTCTCCATACTGAGAAGGGCCTCGAGTGCATTTTGAGATTTAGACTTCTGGCATTGAGCAGCATTACCCTTAGTTTTTTCCTTTTTGGTGTGCTAGGGTGGTAGGTTTAGAAGTTGAGCCTTGGCTAAAAAGGCACTATGGGGTGGCAAGAGCCTTTGCCAATATCCGAATCCCAGGGTGACAGGTGCAAGCCGCCCTTGCGAAGCAGCGTGGCTTGTCCAGCATGTCATCCCAGGCAGACAGACATTGGATCCCCTTTGAATGACACCAGAGTTTAAGCCAATTGTTAAAGCTGATCATCTTATCTCTGTATTGTGGCATCATTCTTGGTGAAGGTAGGATACTGCTCAAGGTCAGGGTCATACCTGCCTGGGCTACATAATCAGAGAGCTCCTCAATGTCTCTTTTCATGTAGTCCAAGGAGGTACGTCTCAGGTCGTTTACACCAGCGTGGATAATGACTGAGTCGTATTTGTACCCGCTGTTGAGAGACCTGAGTGCTTGCATTATGTGGCGGATTCTAGCGCCCGACAGGCAGCTTACTGTGACCTTCTCCTTACTCAGTCTGGTGAGCGGGACGTCAGTGTGTCTGACTATGGAGTCACCAATGACTAGTGTGTGTCTGGCATTGTGTTTGGCCTTAAGGGCTGTGACTGTTTGACACTCTGACTGTGAGGTCTATGTGTTGCAGGTGTTGTGTTCTGAGGTGGTGGTTGTTTGGGTGTCTGCTTTGGTGGCCTCTGCTGTTTTGGTAGATTTTTGATCAGAGCCGAGTATGTCTTTGTGTGTTTATGTGTATGATTTGAGGTTGTGATGGTACTATGTGAGACTGGGTCTATAGTGTGTGTGGTAACCTTCTCCTCCTGACTGGTCTTGCCAGTCCTATGTTGAGAGAGCTCAGCCTCCAGTTTGGCCGTATAGTTGCATCTCTCGCATGTATTTGTGTTTTGTGGGAGGAGGAGAGGGTTGTTCAGGTACATGAGGCAATTGTAACATTGCCTCAATATTCCCAGGTTCACCAGCTGAGCAGGAGAGGACACTAGCAACTGATCCCTCGACATGCTAGAAGGACTAGACAAAAAACTTTAAAAGAGATTCCGGGGGACGTGGGTGACCGAGAAATGGGGGTTTGCCTTTTTGGGGTGCTATCTATAAGAGTGCCGTATCAAGGTAATAAGTACTGTAGGAGCAAGTGCTAGGTTTAACAGATAGAGAAAAGTCTACTTGGAGTCAAGTAGAGATGATCTTTTTAGGTATTAGAGAAAGTGCTAATAACAGGGACGCTTAAAGGTAAGATTGAAAAGAATGCACTCTGCAGTGTGCACTAGAGAAGTTAGATATGAAAGTAGGTAACTTGAGTTTTACCTGTTTAAAAAGTTAAGGTTTAGTGGAGAGTTACTATTTTTAAAACAGCAAGATGGACTGAAAGGGGTGGTTACTTTTGTATTTTGGTACTATGAAATACTGTAGGATGGCCAATAAATTTAAATAATTGAAGGGGTGGGATTTCAAAAGTGATGGTTTTGTGATTACTCACATAAGCCAGTGAAAGTAGAGAGAAATGAGATATATGGTCAGATTAACACAAGAGGCGGGCAACTAGAAAGACAGTGGTATTTAACAAGACAACTTTAATGGGTGGGAGGGAGGGAAAAATTTGTTGCTGTTATACATTTAATATCCTGTTGGAGAGCTTGCCACAACTCAGAGCATTTATTTATAGTATCTTCATCCAGTTTAAAGTTTTGGAGGTAACTTATGGTAAATTCTCTAATCTGTCTAAGAACAATCAGGTAATTTTTAGGTAAATTAAATTCTTGTCTTATTTGGTTGGACGATCGATCCAAATGTTTATATGTATCGATCATAGTTAAATTAACAATTAATGGAAACTTCTTTAGATCAATTAATTGGTTGTTCAGCTTTGTATTTGGGTTCCTGTGAAAGGACTGAAAGACCATCATATGCTGAAGTAAATCCAATGATTGAAATAGACTCTGTAAATATAATATTTCAGTTTTAATGTGTTCCACAATCCCATATACCTTCAGATTATCTTTACTCAAAAGGGCATTGCTTTGGGATTAATGTTCAACTTTAAAATATATTCATAGTTGAGGGTTAGCCAAGTTGGTGTCCACTTAGTACTAGTTATCTCATGATTGGCCATTCTTAAAATCCTATTAGAATTCACAATCAGATAATACATTTCAAAATTAGGCAACTCCAGACCTCCTTTACTTTTTGGGGTCATTAATTTGTCATAAGATACCCTAGTTTTCTTTGGTTCCCAAATAAATTTAGCCAAAACTTTATGAATTTGTTTAAAAAATGTTATTGAGAGGGATAAATGGGCCGACCGAAAAATATACAGTAACTGTGGCAATACATTCATTTTTATAATAGAAACTTTTGCTAATACTGGCAAGTGCAAATTTTTCCATCTCACAAAATCAGAAACTATTTGTTCCCAAACTATTTTAATGTTATTATTATAAAAATCTTTATTATCTGTGGAAAACACAACACCTAGGTATTTAATATTATCTTTGAATGTTACCTGCCCCACTAAAGGTAATAATGAGAAAGGTTTAGGTGTCTTTAAAGGGAATATATAGGTTTTCCCAAATTAATTTTATAGTTAGAAACCTCTGAAAAATCATTAACTGCTTTCAATATCTTCTCAGTGTCTGATATTGGAGATGCACAATAAATATTCAGATCATCAGCAAAAGCTGCCATTAATATTTTAGTTCCATACATTATTGGGACATTATGATAAACCTTCTGCTTAATATATAAGAACAAGGGTTCAAGATAAATACTAAATAGTAAAGGGGACAAAGGACAACCCTGTCACGTTCCCAACCTAATCTGTATTCTTTTGGAAAAACTTCTGTTAATATACAGTGTAGTATAAGGATTACTATATAAAATTTGTAAGATTTGAACAAATTCAGGGGATATATTAAAATAAGGTAAGAGATGAAACAGAAAATTTGTGTCTACCCTATCAAAGGCCTTCTGTGCATCTATTATAAGAGCATATATATTCAGATTATTTTGCTTAGCATGCGCTATCATAGTATGTAATGAAAGTGTATTATCACTGGTTTGTCTACCTGTCATAAATCCAGCCTGTTCTTTAGATATTATATGAATCATGATTTGCTTCAATCTAAATGCTATAATTGAGGTTAAAATTTTCATGTCTACGTTAATTAAGGATATTGGTCTATAATTATCTGGGTTCTGGGGATCTGAGTTAGCTTTATGTATAAAAATAGTTTTGGAAGCATTAAGATGAGGATCATGAATTTTATTCCTAATTATATAGTTAAACACAACTGAAAGTATCTTACCGATAGACTCTGCAAACTTCTTGTAAAACTCCATTGTCAACCCATCAGGACCTGGTGATTTCTTTGGTTTCATATGCTCAATTATATATATTATTTCTTCTTCTGATATCGGTTTAACCAAATCATTTTGAATATCCTCTCCTACTTTTGGAAACTTAATCAGGTGTAAAAATTGTTCATAAACTGTATTAGAGGATATATCCTTCTGCCCCTCATAGATATTAGTATATATTTTCTCAAAGATATCAATAATATCTGGAGTTTTACGATACATCTTATTATTAGGTTGTATTTCTGAAATTTGCCCAGTTGTTTTTGATTGATTAATGATCCTAGTCAGCACTCTCAATGGCATTTGAGCATGATTAGCATGCTTAACTAGAGTCTTATAATCTTGAAATGTTACTCTAGAGTTTTGAATTAAGAAGAGATCCTTTTGACATTTAAGCAACTCTTTCTCTGTTTGCTCATTAAAGTTTAAGATTAGCTCTTGATCGAGTAGTTTAATTTTGGATTCCAAGTTTTGAATGTCTGATATTTTTTTATAATAAGAGGCTTTTTGCAAAAGTACCCCTCTTATTTGTGCTTTAACTGCAGCCCATTCAATATCTGGGGCATTTTGATGTTTATTTAAACCAACCAGTAAATCTTTAAGGTAATTTGAAATTTCTTGTAATATGTCATCCTTATTTAGCAAGTTTGGATTCAGAGACCAATTATACCCTCTTTGTCATAAGATATCTTTTACTTCTTTAGCGAAACTCAGCGAAATTTTTGAATGATCTGATAGGTATCTGGCATGTGCAACAACTTTAGGGTCTAGGTTAATCAATGATCTTGAAATCAGAAAAAAATCTATTCTGGACCACATTTTGTGACATGAAGAATGAAATGTAAAATTATTAGTACTATTATCATTATTTAAATAGTGAAAAGGGTCATATAGTTGAAAATCTTCTTTTATATCATTCAGTGCTAATACAGCATGCTTATTAAATGCTCTTTGTGGACAAGATCTGTCCAACTTCGGATTTTGGTAAGCATTCCAGTCACCTCCCATAATTACATAGTGTCTATCGAATTGCGTTAAAATAGAATATAATGATGTTATAAATATTTGTTGGTTATTACATGGCGCATAGATATTAAAAAGTACTACAGGTTTATCAAATAGGGTAGACGAGAAGGTGACATAACACCATCTCCCATCTTCTTTATCTGAATTAGAGTCCAAAATCTTCTCTTCATATTGATCTTTAATAATTATAGCTACCCCCGCACTATTTGACTTACCTTCCGATGTTATTACCTCTCTGATCCAATTCTTTTTTTTAATATCCGCCCATTGATCATTCATTAAATTTGTTTCTTGCAGTAAAATAAATCACGCCTTAGCCTGCAACAATACATGAAACAATAGTTTCCTCTTCCTCAAGTTCTGGAGCCCTTTAACATTCCATGAATCTAATTCCCACATTTCAAAGGTTGGCTATACAGTAAAAGGTTTGGAGAGAAAACATAGGTAAACAAATACAATAACTTCAAAGTCATACGTATACTGGAAGCAATTCTTATATCCCGTCCTACCCCAGTGCTTACCCACTCTAACCCCGGACCAGGATATATATAGATCTTATATAACATGTAATACCTAAGGTATACAGAAAAAAAAACAAATATAAAACACTACATTATCTAGTTTAAAATGTGTTCCATAGTTAAGACCTATAAACTCTAACTTACTTATGACAAAGCCTAAACTAAGCATTCCCTAATGAACACTGCCATGAACTACCACTCTATGGTTACCTATTATTTAAACAATTCAAACTGCACATATAATAAGACAGTACATATAAAATATATTACGAAAAAGGGAATTTTTTTTTCCTTTTCCTATACTGCGATTAGCTATCTATACATAGTCCGCGTGAGAGGAAAAAAAAAAAAAAATACCATACATACCCTTAAATAAATAAAAAACTACTTGGTAATACCTTGCTTATAAGTTCACTTTAACCTAATTTAATAATAAACAGACTACTAACTAACTAAAATAAAATATAGTACCATCTATACACAGTACATTAATAACTATAATGACAACTACATTGTACTAACGTAATAATATCCTTGCACCCTCTGTAACTACTATAATTACAAGATTTTAAGTAACAGTTATTAGGAAAGCATAACAAATGTGCCTATGTGTTTAATTTACCAAACATCACGTTTTTTTCACGGTTAAATAAGCAAAAAAAGTGTTTAAACAGTTCCCTTTGGTTTCCCAAGGCAGGAAACACTATGAAATATTTGCGATGGGGGACCGCTTTCACAGACTGACACCTGGAAGTGTCACATCGAATTCGACACCCTCGACAGCATTTTAGGCATTTCCTGTCTTCCTCCTCGACGAAAACAGTTCGTTTAAGCCATAAAACATCGGAAAACGAGCGCAGGTAATCCAGATAAGGAAAACAAACAGTTTTATTACTCTGAAAGGGGCCTGCAGTTTTTCACATGAAAACAAAGGATTACACAGACCTAGAGACACAGTAGATAATGGATCCCATTTCAGCAGCCTGCCAGTCTCAACGAAGGTTCAGTTCAAGTCTCTGATGCAGGTAAAGCCTTGAAAACTTTAAGAAACACAGTTTTAGCCTCATTTTTGGTAGAAACAGAATGTTTGATTCCATCCATTGTAAAAATAAGCACATTAGGGTATTTCATTTGAAACTTAATTTGTTTATTAATGAGGAATTTGCAGTATGGAGACAAAGCCTGTCTGACCTGCATAGGCAAATCTTGTGACAAAGATATTTTATTATTTTCCCACATAATATAACCACCAGCTTGTTTTGCAGTAATAAGTATTTTACTTACATCTTGATAGTTGAGTATTTTGGCATATACAGGTCTCGGAAAGTTAGATGCTTGTACCTCTCAAAGCTCTGTGTGCTCTTTCAATAACAATCTGTTTCATCCCCTCAGAGTTATTTAACAGCACTGCAAATATTTGTAGTATGGATGGAATTAGCTCATTATACTGGATAGATTCTGGAATCCCTCTGATGATAACATTGTTTCTTCTGGATCTTGCTTCTAAGTCTGTAAGCTTGTTTTGCATAGCCTGTATATCCAGATCATGTAGATTTGTTTTTTTTTCCAGTAAAGTTATTTTGTCCTCATTTTCCGAAATTGTAGCTTCCGTCTTATCCATTCTTTCCAGCAACCGAGTACATGTACTTCCAAATGACTGTATTTGAGAAGTCAGTTCTTTCAGTGCTTCTTGAATAGGCAGCAAAGCATTTTTGATGTCTTCCATATTTAAGGGCTGATCAGGTTTAGCTTTAATCCCCGTTTTCTGTTGTTCCTGCATTTTGGTAATTTTTTGTCTTTTGGAAATCCCAACTTTTTCAGGTGATTGTAATTCCGAAAGTTTGGTTTTAGTCGTAATTGTCTCCATACTTTTTACTTCTTTAGACATCCTGTTAGTACACAAATCCTTACAGTATAGAAAGCACACGGTCCCTTTGTTTACTTCTGTCTGCAGAGCCAGCTAATCTATTGCAATCCAGTGAAATATATTCCTTTTTTTCCGGTTTTTCTCCTTAATATAGGATAATTAAGTGTAGATAAAATTATTTCTCGAAGATTTGATGTTAAAAACCTCGTGGTATCAACTCAGGGTTTTGAATTTCTCAGGTTAAATGGAGAGCTGCAGTTCAGCAGTGTTCACAGAACGGCAGCCATCTTTGAATCAGGCCCTGAATTTCTAAAGGCAGTTGTTTTAGAAATGAAGGTTCAATTTGAACTTTTTCATGGTAATTGATAAATACAGTGCATCTAAAGCAAATCTCTAATTTTACACAGACTACTACAAGACTGTACTACAGAGATCAAAACTGAGCATTTACTATTAAATGGGGACATAAAATCTCTTGCCTGGAGAGAGCAACCTCCACTGGGCTTTTCACTCCAAGTGTGATTCCTTGGTTAAATGAATGGAAGTAAACAAGTTATGCCATTTGATATACAAGAACAAATTTATGGTTGAACATTCTGCAATGTGATCACAGTCTAGCCACTGTACCCATTCACACAAGCTCCATTTATTTATTTGCAGTTTGCCAGGATAGTCCATTGAGCCACAAGAAGCCCATTTTCAATGGAGTCCTGGGGAGAAAAGCTCCAGAAATACATAGTACACATTGCACATATACATTACAGATTATCTCATAGGTATACAAAGTAAATATGAATAGAAAAGGTTAAAAATGATAGAATACATCCGTATAGTTCATTAGTTCAATAAAAAAAAAAAAAAAAAAGTAGCAGCATAGGGTAACTGTTAAGTAGTTGGTCAAACAGTTCAATGGAACTGTGGAACATTAGGAGGCAGTGATGGCGTATTTAGTTCTAGGAGAGTAGGAAGTGGTATTACAAGGATTAGGTTTCCAGCTATTATTCAGTACATCTGACTGGCCTGTAGAGGACATTAAAAAGGGAGAGAAGACGACAATTTAAAACTAATATTTCGAAGTGCTGATTTCATAGACTTGAAATAAGTAAGAATGTGAACTGGCTTGCACAAATGTCAGGGGATAAATGTAGACAGTTGCTGAACATCTTAAAAACAGGCAGCCTCACAAGTTACCTACGAGTTTAAAAGAAAAGAAAACCCCTCTAAAACAAGCTGGATATAAAAATAAAAACTTCTGTAAAAGTCTGAAAAAGCGATGACATAACAAAACAAAAATACAGATGGTTAAAGGAATGAGAAGGTAAGCTTACTTTGAAAGGGTATTTCATAGTTGTTTATATGTTCAAAGGTAAATGCTATGCAATTAGTCTGCAGACTGTTACACGCCTAGACAATAACCAATCAGTGATCCAAGGTGAGAATCAAAAACCTTGCGTCTGTGAGGTAAATACCTTAACAATTTTGTCTTTTATTGATCAGGTCAATCAATCCGGGTCTATAGCCCATTTTTAGGAGATTTGAAGTGGTATGCAAACTGACTAGGGGAACTTTGGTCAGGGCACCACTGAAATTCACCTACACTTTTTGATAAGTGTCATGGGATCTTTTAAATCTACCTAACCTACCACAGTTTCAGGCAGAGGTGACCTCTACTAGACAAAATATCCCTTATATGCTGCACTGCAGTGTCAGTACTGAAAACTGAATCCAAACCCAAGCCAGACACAATGGGGACATTAAAGATAAAACCCTGACTAAAATCCAAGTGAACAGGGTTCATTTAGTTGCTTGGGCATTGGATGGAGTGGCAAGGGAGAATGTTTATGCCCATCTCAGAGAAAAGAGCGTTAAAGATCCTGATGTTGTTTACACGTGCTATAAATCTTTATAGTGTATGCAGTATCTGAGGGTGACACAGTTGGGAATTAAGTAGCTTTGCCACTTCACAACAAGAGGTTATTTAGTTCAGTGTACAGATGCGGTGCCTTCTTGTGGAGTCTGCATGATCTAGTTGTGTTCAAGTGGATTTTCTCCAGGTACTCCAATTTCCTCCCACATCCCGGAGACATATGGTAGGTGCACTGGTGATGCTAAATTATCTGTAGGCATGTACGGGATACTGACGAAAGGCCTAACAATCTACCTTTGTTTATTGCTTGCTTAGTAAACCCTGTGGATGGCATTGGCTACAATGAGCTGCTATAGGAGTCTGATGAAACTCAACAGCTTTGCTTGGATAGATGTTGCACTGGATAATCACCAGCTCAGTCCTCATGCCCCCTAAATAAAGACCACCAATTTAGATATTGCAAAGCAGGGAATAAATTTTAATGTGGATCTCTTGGTATACTCAGTTAAGGAGGCCAAGATTTTTTTTATGTACCAGGCAAAGAAACCTACTGAACTTGATTTTTCTTCATTGTTATATGATCACCTAAGGCAAAATAATATGATTTAAACAAATTTATGGAATTTTATAACATGAATTATGGTTGGCCTAAAACTGTTGACAAGAAAAAAGAAGTTATGTACTCACCATAACGTTCCATCTGAGTAGGTAACTTCATTTGTCAGCAACCTGTGGGTATCGGATCTGAACCGGATCCGAGCCAGCAGCTTTCCAAGCTAGAGATCTGAGCTCCAAGCTCCTCCCCTTACCCATAATACCCTGCTACCTCCTTCCAATCCTCAGATCGCGTTTGCCCATCTATATAACCTCACAATGACAAAACAACAACCTGAAGAATCCTAACCTAAGGATTAACAAATGACCTGAGAAACCATCCTAGGGTTCAGGTAATCAAAGAACCAGGTTAGGGGGAAGGTGGGAGGGTCGGTTGCTGACAAATGAAGTTACCTACTCAGATGGAATGTTATGGTGAGTACATAACTTCTTTATCTGAAGTAGGTAACTTCATTTGATCATCAACCTGTGGGACAGAGTCCCCAGCTACCAAAAACTTGGGAGGTCCTCAAGGAAGGATATTCCGGAGCACTGCAGAGCCAAAGGCCGCCCTACCTCTAGACACTAAATCCAATTTATAGTGAGAGATAAAGGTAATGAGAGGATGCCCAAGTAGCCACAGAGCAAATGTCATCCAAGGGAACTCTCGACCAGAATACAGCAGATGTAGCCATAGAGCGGGTAGAATGAGCATGAACCCCTTTAGGCTCCGGCAGGCCAGATGGATTTCGAATTGCATTCTGCTCACAAACTATCTGGCCAGAGTTACCTTTGACACAGACTTAACTAAGAAGGGTTTTGCAAAGGAAACAAAGAGCTGATCAGACTTGTGGAATGCAGCTGTTCTGTGTAAATAAAAACGTAACTGTCTATGAACATCTAACAAATGAAGTTTGTACTCCCCTTTGTTTTGATAGTTAGGGAAAAAAAACTGAAAGATTAATGGACTGATTGATGTTCACCTCGGAGGCCACTTTAGGTAGAATGGAAAACAAGATACGGGGCCTTTAATACAGAGGGCCTGAAGTTCCGACACCCTTCTAGCTGAGGTAATCGCTACCAAAAAGACAGTTTTCCAGAACAAGAATTTCAAATCAACAGAAACTGCAGGTTCAAAAGGAGGTCCAGTCAGAGCCTGAAGGACCAAAGTTAGATCCCATGGAGGGACGGGGTTCCTAGTAGGAGGTATCAAGAGGAACGTACCTTTCAGAAAGGTCTTGCAAATCTTGGTGGACGTGAGGGGATTGAGATTGCCCCAATGTGAAAATGGGAGATGGCAGCCATTTGAACCTTTACAGTAGAAGAACTGGCTCCTTGCTGAAAAATATGAGATAGGAAATCGAGCACTGCTGAGATGGGAGCAGTGAAAGGGTCCAAATTCCTATGAGGCACCCAAATGGAAAACCGCTTCTATTTATTATTGTAAACCTTCCTGGTAAAAGGCTTATGCGCCGCTACCAGGATAGATCGGACTGTAGACGAGATACCGGGAGTCCTAGCAACTAATGGAACTGGATCAACCAAGCTGAGAGCTTGAGATCGACCAGATTCGGGGTATCAATCCTGAAGGATGAGATATCAGATCCGGGATGGGATCCAAGATCCAGAGAGGAGCTATAAGATGAGACCGTAGGCATGGGAACCAGGCTTGACGAGGCCAGAATGGAGCTATGAGGATAATCTTGTTCCCTAACCGACGAGCTTGCTGTAAGAATTTTGTGATCAATGGAACAGGAGGATAAGCATAAAGAAGACCGGGTAGCCAAGCATGAACTAGAGCATTTCTGGGGCTTTCCCCCGGAGGGGGAATTAGAGCGAAAAACTCACGTTGGATGGCGACGCAAAGAGATCGCTGCAAGGCTGACCCCACTTGCAGAAGATCTGTTTTGCTACCAAGGGATTCAGAGACCACTCGTAAGGTGAGAGGATAGTTCAACTCCGTTTGTCCGCTAGGATGCTGGACCGACCCGGAATGTGCATTGCTAACAGAAAACGGTTGGTGGATATCGCCCAGTCCCAAACTCTCATGGCCTCTCGGCAAAGAGGGTAAGACCTGGTCCTCCCCTGTTTGTTGATTTACCAGACCACTGACATGTCTGACTGAATCGCAATAGTCCCTGGAGGGAGAACATTGATATGCAGAACGGTCTCTGTCTGAGTCCACATACCTTGGACAGTTCTGCCCGCGTAATGCCCCCCCACCCAAGGCGAGAAGTGTCTATGGTCACCATGGCTTGGGGTTGCGGCATAACAAACGGACGACCCTCCCGAAGCTCTCGAGATTGGAGCCACCAGATGAGGGAATTTCTGTAAACTCTGCTGAGAGGAACTGGTAAGTCCAACAAGTGGTGAAGGATGGACCACTGAACCTGCAAAGTCCACTGGAGAATCCTCATGTGTAAGCGAGCTAAGGGCACGAGATTGATTGCTGCTGCCATGGACCCTAAAGCTCTCAGGACTGCCTCCGCTGACGGGGCAGGTGACTGAAGAAGGGCTAAAATGTGTAAGGTCAAACTGCAAAGTCTGTCTGATGTCAAGAAGGCCTTGGTCTGAAGCGTGTCTATTCTGGTCCCTATGAACTCCAAGACTTGAAGTGGTTGAAGGGATGACTTCAAGTTTATGGTGATCCCCAATCGGGACGCTAGAAGTAGGAAGAATCCCTGGCTAAGCAGAGTAGATGTCTAGTGGGGGCGGTAAGGAGCCAGTCATCTAGGTAAGGAAAAACCTATATTCCCTGAAGTCTCAGGTGGGCCACTACAACTGCCATGACCTTGGTGAAAACCCTGGGGGCTTTGATGAGGCCAAAGCGTAGGACCCTGAACTGGTAATGACTGGCCCCCTAGCTGAAAGCAGAGGAACCTCCTGGATTGCCTGTCCATGAGAATGTGTATGCATCCTTGAGGTCTATGGAGCACATCCAGTCCTTTTCCTGCAGCACGGGCAGAATGGATTGAAGCGTGACCATCCGGAATTTCTCCTTAGCAATGAAGAGATAAAGGTCGATGATTGGCCTTAAGTCCCCCCGTCTTTCTTGGCACTAAAAAGAACCTGGAGTAATTGCCTAATCCGGATTGCCCTGGGGGGGACGTGCTGGATGGCTCTTTTTTTCTAGCAGCTTTTTTACCTCTAAAGCTGCAGCCTCCCTCTGACTGGGTGGAACATCAGGGAGGTGCCTCGACTGAGGAGGCAGGTTTATAAAAGGGATTGAGTTACCTCTGGATATTATTCGGAGCACCCAGTGGTCTGTTGTGATGGACTCCCATTGGGCCAAGTGCTTCAAATAAACGCCCCCCGACTGACTCCAGAGAGCAGCAGTCGGGCAACCCCTCAGGGCTGCTGCATGGGTCGGTCAGATAAAGGTTCCCACAACCCAAAAGTTTTTGGCCCACCTCTGCCTCTGGGCAGGCATCCACCTTGTCCCCCCCTGCCTCTGAAGGATGAAGGGTCCGGAGCGCAATGGGACTGCTGAGACTTCCGGAACCACATCTTCTTTTGTCCTCTCTGGTTCCTGGAAAAGGACCTTTGAGAAGCCGAGAAGCGGACTCCGACGGCAGACAGCGTCTTCCCGTCTTTCTTGCTCTGAACCAATGTGCCGCGGATGGTCTTCCCAAACAGGGTAGAACCGAAGGGTGTATTCGAGAAGGACGCCTTGAAAGGTTCCGCAAAATCACAAAGCCGGAGCCAGGCGTGACGGCTTAAGGAGATGCTGAACCCGCTGGCTCTAGCGGCCCCCTCCATGGCATGGGAAAATAGCTGGATAGACGTGTTTGAAACAGATTTCAGAGTGGCCATGCGAGCCGAGAAAGTCCGTTTGTCCTCGGCCAATATGGACTCAGGGGGAGACTCAGAGTATTCTTTCTCCAGATCCCGCTGAAGTCTAATTACATGGGCCAAATAATTCAGCGCCCTTATGGAAAAGGTAGCTGAAGCAAACATCCGCTTTCTGATACGATCTGTCATCCGAGACTCCGGGGGATAGATCGAGGAACTATCCTGGGCAAGTTCCTTCCATGCCCTGGTAGTGATGAGGTCAACCAGAGGGTTGGCCGGAGGGGACACCCAAGAGGTAGACGGGCCTGCAAACGCCTCCAGGAACACCGACTCGTCAGAGGAAGGTTTTTGGGCTGACCACCCCCCCTTTAGGCGAAGCATTTCCATAATGTCTCCAAAGGAGATGTCCTCGGGGATGACCTAGGGGAACCTTCACCTTCCTCCAAATCGGTGTCCTCCATGAGGGACTCAGGGGAGTCAGACTGCCTGCTCTTACACTTACATTTGTGAGGGGCCTCCTCGGTGGGACTGTCCGAAGAGGGCTCACCAACAGGATCATGTTCCACCAGTGGAACAGGCTGGGACATCAACGCAGACTGTCCCTGGGACTGGATGATGGAAGACAAGCCCAGCTGCAAGGGAGTGGGGGCAGGATCTGAAGAAAGAGCAGGGGATCTCGAACCTCTCGAGAGGACCCTCTTCACCACATCGAAAGCTAAGGGTGAACCGATCTCTCTAGGTTCTGTGGTTAACACACTCGGATCCGGCACGGGGATAGGCGCCAGAGCCGAAACTCTTGGACCCGAGTGGGAAGTGCGCGCCGACCAAAGTAGAGCCGAAGACACACTGCCCCCCTCAGATCCGATGCACGGCTCTCTGCCCCGAGAGCTCGGATCCGTCAAACTCGAGGGCATGGCCAGCATCGAGGTAGAAATCAGACTTCCTGACTCAGAGACTCCTCGGATCCGAAACCTGATAGTAGATCGGAGAAAGAGCTATCGGGGCAAAAAGTGTTGCTGAACTCCCCCCCCGGAGGGGGGGGGCAGCAGCACTCCCATCTGCAGTTGGGTTTGGAGGAAACGACGCATCATCAGGTCCATATCAGCGTCGAGAGGCTATGGGTTGACCTAGAAGAGGCTGCCGAAACTGTCCGGGAGGGCCGCCACGACGACCTTGAAGATGGTCGGGCCACCTCCTCTGGTGAGAAGCGTGGAGAACACAGCAGAGGGGAGGAAGGCCCAGAGACTTTCTGGGGTGAAGAGAGCAGCTTAGCAGGCGGGGCTGAGGGGGCAGAGTCGGCCCGCCACTTGTGGCTTCTATGCCTCACTTTCTCTCTTTCTCCCTCTCTCTCTTGTCATTTTTTAGAGTCCCTCTCTCCCATGTGAGGCTGAGTCTTAGCCAGGGGAGAGGGTACAGCAAGCTGAACAGCCGCAGCTATGGCTGTAGCCACCGAGGGAGAGGAGGAGACCTGCCAGAATCAGCTTATTCCTCCTATCCCTCAGGGCCCGGAGGTTAAAGGCTGCACAAATTTGGCAGCCCGATGACAAATGTTGTACCCCCAGGCAGAGGATGCACTGAGTGCGGCCATCCGCTGGGGAAAGCTTATGGCCACACGCAGTGCACTTAGAAAAGATGGCCTTTGGGGCCTCGGCCATGATTTCTGAAATAAAACACACACGCGCCCACACAAACACCTAAGGGGAAGGGTTTGCTAAACTTTAAACTACGAGGGTAAATCTCAGGGGTTTAAACTAGGAAATTATACTATCCACACACACCCAAAAGCTAAGAAAGATTTTGAGAAAAAAATCTACTTACAATAGCCTAAACGCTAGGAGCTCGAGAAACTCATGCCTGACAAAGCCGAGGCAAACAAGATCTGAGGATTGGAAGGAAGTAGCAGGGTATTATGGGTAAGGGGGAGGAACTTGGTGCTCGGATCCGGGTCGGATCCGATACCCACAGGTTGATGATCAAATAAAGTTACCCATTTCAGATTTTAAATATGCCACATAAAAACTGGAGCTCAAACGGTTATTCAAAAAAGACACATTAAAATCTCATATGTACTATTTACAAATTGTAAAAAAAGACAGTTGAAAATCTGACATTCTCACCACTTAAAAAAGAAGCCATAATGCATTGGTTTTGAAAGTCACAACAGTGCTGACAAACAATACTGTCATGGGTTAAAGAAAGCAGATCAACTCTGTTTCTCTAAAAGGTATATTAAGAAAGCCCAGAGTAGTGGTGGGTCTATATTAAATCACCGAATGCTTAAAAAAGCGAACGGTGATTGATCAACCCTATGTAAGTGAAAGCTTACAATGTGGAAGTGTCAGAACAAAATTTTTTTTTCAAGGGGAAAAAAATCGCTGTTCCAACAAAAAATAAATAACTAAATAAAATTAATTTAAACATTACATTAGGAGGGGGGCTGCACCCCCCCCACTTAAATATACCAACTCCGAGACCGTACTACAGTGCCAAAAATGGCAAAGTACCGAAGCATCCAAGCAAATTCTTTCCCAGGGAAAGAATTCGCTTAACAGCTAATTCTTTCCCAGGGAAAGAATTCGCTTAACAGCCGCTTCGATATTTAGTTCGACCAAGATGCATTCGAAAAAATGCGTCTTCGGTCTTCTAATATAGACCTATAGTGGTAGCAGTAGCACCATACGGTATTCTTCAAAATAATATTAACTTAATATTAAAACCACATCTAGCAAATAAGCTGTAAGAAAACTGAGATTTTCATATAGTCAGGAGCTATAATTAAGGCAAAAAAAATTTTGTACTCACCATAATGCTCCATCTGGGTTGTCCATTTTCATTCTTCCTCAACTGATGGGTTGGGATCCGATCCCTCGCCTCCAACTCGTCCAATGCTAAAGCTCATAGCAACCAAAAACTCTTGAGCTTCTCCCTTACCCATAATGCACCAATCCCAAGTACCTCAGATCTTGTTTGCTGACTTTAGTATAAAGGAAATATTTGCAGTCAAATAGGAAAAAGACTACATCTGGAGCTCAATATAAAGGACAGTCATGTCCTGTAACTACTCATTCTTTCAGAAGTTTACACAGGATAGGGGTTGGCAGGTGGTGAGTTGAGAAGAATGAAAATGGACAATGCAGATGGAACATTATGGCGAGTACATAAATTCTTTATCTTATGTTGGCAATTTTCATTCTATCCTCAACTGACAGGTACCCAGCTACCTAAATTCCAGGGTGGACTCAAGAAAGGATATCCCTGAGCACCACTGAACAAAATGATGCTCTACCTCTGGAGACCAGATCACATTTGTAATGAGCAATAAAAATATCAGGAGTAGACATTGCTGCTGTGCATATATCATCCATGGACATTCTGGACTGAAATACTGAAGAGGTGGCCATGATCTAGTTGAATGGGCCCGTAATGGTTTTGGTAGAGTAATGCCCAGTCTGTTATAAACAAATGAAATACATCAGTTACCAACTTAGATAATGTACCTCTGGCAACTGTTTTTCCCAAGTTTACTTCTGCAAATGAAATAAACAACTGGTCAGTTTTTCTAATGTCTTTTGTTCTATGTAGGTAAAAATGTAATTGTCTCTGAACATCCAGTAAATGCAAAATATATTCTAATGGTTAGCAAATTAAGGAAAGAATACTGGTAAATTAATGGACCGATTGATATTAGATTCTGACACCACCTTAGGAAGAAAGGATGCATTGGTCCATAATGTAACCCCATCCTTGTGAAAACTCAAGTATGGTGGTTTAGAGGACAAGGATAGAATCTCAGAAATTCATCTGGCAGAGGTAATAGCTACCAGAAAAATTGTCTTCCAAGAAAGGTATTTAAGGTTATATGTAAATGCTGGTTCAAAGGGGGACTGAGTAGCAGCCTGCAGTACCAGATTCAGGTCTAATAGGGGAGTAGGATCTTTAAAAGGGGGGTCTCAGAAGAAGAGGGCCTTACAATAAGGCTTTGCTCACTTTATGAGGTGCGACAGAAGAACCATCAAAACCAATGTAAAAATTTGATATTGCTGCTAACTGAACTTTAACAGTAGATGCACTAGCTCCTTCTTTAAAAAAGATGTGTCAAAAATTCAAGGATGCTATGTGTCGGGCTGAAAAAGAATCAATATTATTTTTATGAGCCCAGTAAACAAACATCTTCCATTTGTTGTAACAGAGTTTTAAAAGTATTTGGCAGACAGGTGACAAGAGCATAGGTTATATGGCTATTAATGGAACTGGAGAAGCCAGGTAGTCAGCCTGAGGTAGATTACATCTGGATGAATCATGCCTGTCGGTAAGGCAGGAGGTCTGAAGTCAGATCCAGAATTCAAGTTCAAGGAGCTGCTACGACTGTCATGCACTTGGTAAACACTCTGGGGACTGTAGTGAAATCAAAGGGCATAACTCCGAAATGGTAGTGACTGGCTCCCAGCTGGTAGTGTAAATACCTTCTGGACAATCTGTTCATTTTTATATGATAGTACACATCCTGAAGGTCTAAGTGAGCACATCCAGTCGTCCTTGCACATCAAAGGGAGAATGGACCAACCTGTGACCATCCGAAACTTGATTCACACTGACTTAAGATGCTGAGATCCAAACTAGGTCTCCAAGTCCCTGTTTTCTTTGGCACTAAAAAGAACCTTGAGTAAGTTCCGGATACTATCTGGTCTGGTGGGACCTCCTAGATGACTATTTTTTCTAGCAGCATTTGAATACAAATTGTTGCTTGCTCCCTCTGACTGGGTGGAACATCGGGGATTTTTTTATAGTTTGGAGGAGGAAGAGAAAAGGAAATTAAATAACTTCTGGAAATGATCCTCTGCACCAAAGTATCGTTTAAGTCTAGCAAGGCTCTCTGGTGCAGGGATAAATGTCCCCCGACTGCCTCCAGAGGTGGGCAATCAGGCCTCCTTTCAGGAGTGCTGGTAGGGTCTGTCAAAGGAGGATTCTCTGGACCCATGCTTTTATGGGCCACCTCTGTGCAAGAGCACTGCCATCCATCAGAGTTCCCTCCTCTGCCTCTGGAGGAATCTCCTCTGTGTGTGTCCTGGAATGGACCCAGAGACTTCTTGAGCCACATCTTTGGATCGCCTCGTTGATTCCCATAAAAGGATCTTTGAGGGGATTGAAAAACATACACCCATGGCAGACAGGTTCTTTCCATCCTTTTCACACCTGGATAGTATGTCCTTTACCTGGGGCCAGACGAAAATGTGCCATGAAAGGAAGTATTGACGAACAAAGACTTGACAGGCTTTGCAAAAATCACATAAGTGTATCCAGGCATGCCTCCTAATGGAAATGCCTGAATCCACTGCCCTTGAGGTCTCTTCCACTACATGTGAAACCAACCTCATGGAACAGACCAGATGAAGGTCGCTGGGGGAATAGACAGTGGAACTCTCCTCAGCAAGTTCCTTTTTGGTGACCACCACTACAACCATGGCATTAACAGGCACCCCTTTCCACCAAAACTGTGTCTACAGGTGGTGCCATAATCTTATCTGGTCTCCGAGATATAGGCTCTGTGGTGTCAGGTTCCTTCCATACCTGCCAAAAAATAAACTCAATGAGCTCATCAGCAGGCAGAGTCACCCAGGAGGTAGATGGGCCAGTACCGAAGGCCTCCAGGAATACAAGACTCCTTGGATGAAGGGTTGTTGGATGTCCATCCACCTCTCTGATTAAAGATTTCTAGGATGTCTCCAAATGAGACATCTTCAGGAGGTGACCGTGGGGACCCTTCGCCTTCATTTAAATCTGTATCTTCTGTGATAGACTCCTCTGGTGAATCCTGGTGCTTCCTCTTGCAAGTCTTCTTCTTAAGGACCTCCTCTATGAGATGTTCTTGAGAGGTATCGGAAGAAGAAATCAAGATTCCCTGTGGGAAGCCTGTGGTCTTGGTACTGGATGTCTCTGTGGAAAGACTTGGTGAGACTCCGAATGCTGAGACATCAGGATTGAAGATGTAGGGATCCGAGGGGGTTGGATCCATTCTGCTGAGGCAGAGAAAAATCTCTTCAAACCCTCAAAGGCAGATCATGTCAGAGAAAGGGAAGACCTCGGACTCGAAAAGGCAAGCTTTTGGACTGCAGCCCTCCCCCGCTTCGAGGGCAAAATCCCTGTGGTGAAAGCCGGAGCCAAACTATCTAATGCACAGGCTCCGAGGTGCAGAGATGGTTCCAAAAGAATCTGAGTTGCCTGCAACACCTTGGATCCGAAAGCAAAGCTTCAGCTCCGAGAGCTCTCTGGATCCGACAGGACTGGAGCACTCAGAATAAGCTTTGGATCTAAGGATAACTTAATCCTCAGACCAGAGCCAAACAGATCTAGATGGCTAGGATCCAGGGACTCAAACTACTGAAGGCGTCATGAGGAGGAATCTGTACTGGAGGATAGCAGTGGAACAGACTTTTTGACCCAAAATGGTAGGAGCTGAAAGGACACCCATCTGACCCTGCACCGAGAGAATTTTTCTCATCACTCTTTCCACATCTTCTCCTGTAACACTGTGGGAGAACGAGCAGGCAAGACTGAAATGGACCTGGGCCTATCTAAAAAGGGAAGGTACCCTAGAAGGTACTGGATCCACCAAAGGTGAATACCTGATCCTTGACATCACAATAAAGGTAGAAGGACTAGCTACAACTAGATTGGATGAGAATTGTTTCAGATCCGAAGTAGTGGGATCAGCTAATTTTACTTTCTTTGGATCTGAAGATGTCAGATCAGACAATTTCGGCTTATTTGGATCTGAGGGAAAAGTCAGATCTCTTATGTCTCGAAGACCCCAAAGATGAAGAGGAAGGCTTCAGAGACCTTGATTTTGGCTGTAATTTGGGAGATTTTTCTCCAGATATAGCCTCTCCGAAAGAAATAGGAATCCTTTCAGAATCAATTTATTTTTGCACTCGACCAGAGCCCTGGGTTTGAACCCATGGCATATTGAGCAGTCCTCCTGCAAATGAAGAGGCCCTAAGCAATAAATGGATCTATGTCAGATTATCGAAGTTCCAAAGCTTCGAAATTCATATGGCCAAGACCATATGATCGAAGTTGCAGAACTTTGAATATTTAAAAAAAAAATAAACAAAAAATTCTATTTTTAATGTTTATGCAGGACGGCAAGACCCCTACACTCCGTGCTAATTAAGTATACCAACTCCAAGATCGTACTACATTGCGGAGAATGTTAAAATTTCTATTCCGCGATCTCCATTCAAAACGTTCAAGGTTTTAAAACTTCGATCATATGGTCCCGACCATATGACTTTCCAAGTTTTGAAACTTGGATAATCTGATAGGGACCTTAATGAACACATAACGTGTGGGCATCCGATAATGGAAGCTTATGCCCACACTTTATAAAGTCTGCAGGTGATTTTTTCACTATATTTCAAAGCTAGCAGAATGAAAGGAAGAAAAAAATTCTATTATTACTAGATTTAAATGTTTTTTTTTTATATGACTGGACAGGTAAGGAGAAAAAAAAAAAAAATACTATCAACAATGGTAGATAAGAGCTACCGTTAAAGTAAAAAGAAGAAAAATACTAACAATAGTAGATAAGAAATGCGTAAAGTCATGTAAAGGCAAGAGAAAAGATAATTGCTAATAAAGCTGAAGGAAAACAGAAAATAGAAATTTTTAAGTTATCTTGAAATTGCTCGAGAGTAACTGGCAGACCACCTCTTTCACTGAAAGCAGCAAATGAGATAGGAGGTACTTGGGGTTGGTGCATTATGGGTAAAGAAGAAGCTCAAGAGTTGTCATGTGCTTTAGTAACTGCCGAGTTGGATCCAAGAGATCAGATCCAAACCCATCAGTTGAGGATAGAATGAAAAATGACAACATCATATCATTACTTATACATCAAAAAAGTGAAACAACATCCTGGCACTATTACAGCACTGACACATAAGAAATTGCAGAAAGCAATCAGAAGCTAATTAATAGAACAAACGTATAAAGTGGAATACAACATTTTCTTAGACTTTTCTCTTCTTACCTACTATTGGTTCTCTTGTGAAGTGACCGCTTGATTTGTTCCCAAAGGGATAGGGATTACTATGAGACGCCATCATCCAAGCAGAAATTAGTCTTTTTTCTTATTTATCCATGCCCCTTTTTACCAGTTTGGTGGCTGATGTGTAGTTTGCAGTGCTGGTCTTTTTGACACGAGCACATGCTGAATCTGGAACTACTGTGTATATTTGTACATTTTTATATATATTTTTCTAACTGTGATTACAAATTGGATTGACACACAGGATAATCCGGCAATACTAGGCATTCTTTAGTTTGCACAGTACAAGTACCAATACATCAAGAAAAAAAGAGAAGAAACAGTTGGTACTTAGATGCTCAAGGACTGCTTTTTGATTGCTATAATACATAGACTGTATGGACAGTACTGGAAAGTTCCAGCAAATTAGTATGGTATGATTACACATGCCTGGCTGGCTATACCTGGGCACTCCCTTTTTGATAATTTACAATACCATTAGCCATTATTTTGCTATGTCATGGAAGACCATCATTAGTCGCGATGGTACAGTGGTAGCATTACCTCACAGCAAGAGGTTCTCCTGTTCAATTCTCGGCTGGAGTGCCTTCTGTGTGGAGTCTGCATGTCCTCCCAACGGTCGTGTAGCCTCCAAAATACATGTGTGAATGGGCGCGCCTTCGCTGAAGGTTGGGCATCGGGCCAGCAACTTGGCACCATAAAAATCGACTGCCAATCATTAGCGGACCGGAGTTCTGCTGTGCGACCCCTAACCGGGAACAGCCGAAAAGACAAACAACATGGAAGACCCTCATTAGTTATCTAGTGATAAAAGCTCCTGTATTTTCTGATTTCAGAGAATGACAATGCAGTCTGCCAGCTATTGTTACTGAAGTTACTGCTGTCTAGCATCTGAAAATAAAAGGTACTACTGCTATACATAGAATCTTCTGGACTCAGTGATGTTTATTGTTTATAAGATATGCCTCCAAGCATGTGCATATTCTGGTCACAGTGAACTGTGCTGCCTGACAAGGACTACATTCCCAGCCTTCACAGAAGATCCTAGTACCCTGCCAACATGAGACAAGGTACCTTCTAACTTAAGGCATACCACTGTACTGTCCTCTGTCAGGATGGGTGAGCAGGTTCTTGCTGCTTCCCTCCCATAAAAGTATAAAAAATAAGCTCACTTTGTTCTGTTACATTACATTAAAGGAGGCAAAAAAGTTAAAATTATTACAGACCAGGGTTATGCAAAGTACTAGATAAAAAAAATTGTTAATTAATACAGCATATTTAGATATACCATATTCTGTAAAAAGCTACGGTTGTATCACACTACATTAACGGGTAAATCAGGAAAATGTAGAGACCTGGCTGGATGGTAGGACAATTCTATAAAGATGATATTTTTTCTCAGTGCAAATGAATATGGGGTGCCACAAGATTCTATGATGGGACATGCTTTCTTTAATACCAAACTGCAAGACATTATTCCATCAAACAAGGTATGGACGACAAAATAAGCATTTTTTAAAGGGGGCTGTATTGTGAACAATATCAACTAGGAAGAGTACTTAAAAGCTGATCTAGTCAATAAAAATACTTAACATAAACAAATACAAATGTATGCATCTTAGAGCTTAGAACAAATAATTCTACAAACCTGCTAAACAAGTTTATAAAATACAGGCATTTAGCATGCAGTGAGAATGCTGAAGGAGACAAAATTAAAGCTTAAAAAGTACGCAGATCACGCATGACTAAAACCAATGTGTTACTGGAATCAATATTAAGAATATTTAATCAAGAAATCAAGGTCTGCATCATGGTATGTGCAAGTACAAGTTGTAGCACCCAAGTATGATGCTAAGCTCTGGCCGCCTTTTTTCGTCTAAGCACATAAAATAGTCAGGACTTATACAGAAGATGGTCACAAAAATAATTTCTTGCAATAGCACATGCATAACAGACAGAAACACAGATAACCAAGACTTGACTGCTGTACAAAAATCAAAGACCAATCTTATTTTTGACTGCCTGCACCTGAAGAAATACAACTTGAAAGTTGACATGCATTTATGGCAGTCACCAACTTCAAAAATGAGATGAAATATATTTTGATAAAGAACTGTAAATGCTATAACAATTTATCAGAAAATATTCAAGAAATGGATCTTAGCTGCATTTAACAATGTTTGGACAAATATGTAGGTAATGTGAAGTTTGTACGGGGAGCACTGGTCTAATTAAAAGGCAAAAAAGCCTGCCAGTAACTGTAGGAATGTAAAGACTGACATAGTACACCATACTCTTTCCAAGCTAGAGGACATGGCACAGGAAAGGAAAGGGAAGGGAAGGAAAAATGAGTAAGTGTTCTAACTGTAGTGTCTAAGCTTTCGCCACTTTTCTTTAAATATGTTTAGTGTTCATTTCACACTTTTTGTTTAAATCTGTAGTGTTTACTACTGTCTTTAAAATACAGGTTTGGCTTGAAAGCCTGCCATCCAGAGTATGGTCGCTAAAATGAGACCCCCTCAGAGTATTTGAAGTTTGGTTGTGGCCACCACCCTCCAAGAGAGTTATAAGATACAAGGAAAAAGTAATGAGACTGGATATCTTCGTGCAACCACAAAACCTTCACCCCCAAGTCCAGATCCTGGCTCACAGATGTCAAGCAGCAATAGCAGGCAGACTACATTGCCTACATGTGATTCTCTGACCAGTTCATCAGTACTCCATTTAAGGGCAATCTTTTTTGGACAGTTCATTCAGGAAGGGATAATGTTAATCAGGAAGCTGAAGGAGAAGCCCCTGAGGGAAAAAAAGGAGAAAGAAAACAGCAGAAAGTCACTATGCCAACCCCTCAGAGGCTGTTCTCATAAATGACACTTTGGGTACTTTTACTCACATCTCCTTTCCATACTCCTATGTGCATCCACATGGAAGATAAAGGTAGTCCAGAGGCAGGCTTTCAAAATTTGTCAACAATACAAGGTGCATTTCTTCATGCCAGTGGCTGAAAGTGTTCTACCCGGGACTTCCAAGAAAGACTTTTCATTGAAACCTCTTAACCAACTGATTCCAAAAACATCAAAGTCATGATTTTCCAGAACCAAGCCACATATAAAAGACACGTTAAACAGAGTAGTCATTCAAGAGTCATTTCTGCCTTCATAAAAATAAGACAGCAATCCAGATTTTTTCTCAGACCAAAAAGAAAGGATTACTAGAAACAGTTCTGGAACTCTCCAGCCTCAACAAGAATGCTTGAAAGCAAAATCTTAGGATACTTCACTTGAGACGTTGGTTCTCCTTTTTCACCAGTGTATGTTTGAACACCTAACTTTGGAGCTGAATGATGCCTAATGGCGCCTGCTGATTTTCAAACATTACAGAAGATTTCTGAGTTTCCAAGTGAAACAACCATCACTTCCAAACTGCAATTCTGTGAAAGTGGACAAATGCACCCAAAGTGCTTGAAAAGTGCTCAACTCTGGCAGTGTCAGCTCTCAAACTAAAGGTTAGTCACAGCTATCCCTGCACACTCTCAGGAACAATACCCCAGGCATCTTTCCATGACCATTCTTTTTTTTCCCTTTCTCCCTTAACCTACCAAGGAGAAATCTGATCTGTTCCTGTCAAAGAATTTCCAATGGCACTCTTGAACTCTGTTCAGAAGAGCTACTCCTCACAGACAAAATAGATGGTGCCCTGTTAACATGGCCAGATCCTCAAAAGTCTTTGCCAACCAGGAATTTTCTTCTATATTTTGAGCCATGTCACAGAGCATTTTGATGGCTCCATTCATTGCGAATTTTCAACAGTTCTTTGAGTGGTCTGTAGAATAAATTCTCAAGAGTTTCCAAAGATGAAGATTTTTGATTCTTGGCTCCCTTAGTTGGTTAAGAATCTCCATTGATTAACTCTGGCTGTTCAACCCAATATAGGTGGGTCACTTAAGATGCTCGTCCCCACAAGTCCTAACAACAGATGCAGTAGATATGAGGAAATGGGGCATATTTGGAAGGTCTAGAGAAGTATTTCACTTCTCAAGTTCACCCCAAATCAGTTTGAAGGAAATGCTGCCAGCAAACTTGGCCTTCAGAGCTTTCAATTAATGACTTTGGGCTCTCTCTACAAACTGTGACTGACACCACAGTCATGAAGCACATCAAAAAACTAAGGACGCATTTATTCCTATCATCTGTGCAAGACGACCAGGTATTTGTGAAATCTGAATTAGTGAGCAGGCCTTGTTTTGTTAGCCCTATACCTTATGGGAGAACATAACCTTACAGTGGAACAACAGAGTTGTGCAGCTGTGGTAGATCAGAAATGGCAAATGAATATTGAGACTTGCTCAGCTGATATAACTCTGCAGTGTTCTGTCCAGGGATCTTATTGTGCCCCAAGAAAATGCATAGCTCTCAGACATTTAGATAACAGACTGAGATGCACTGCTGAGACCTTGGCTGGGATTTCAGTTTTATGCTTTCTCCCACTGCACTGGTACAAAGAATATTGTTGAAGGCAGAAAGAAAGTAGCCAACGCAGTCAATATTCTCTCTCTCTCTGTTCTTACAGAATGCAATATGGTACCATCATTTGCCCTCAGGAAGTATCTGCTCTACCAATAGTTCACAAATCTCCTTCTCTCCTTAGGCAGATTCCATCACAGAGTATGACTTGTGACCTCAGTCCTTAATGCACATCTGTTTGCCATGGAAGTGGTATGTATTATTCCGAAAGCTAACAAATCTACCACCAGGAAGTGGAAGACATTCTCAGTTTGCTATGAGAATAGGAATCTTTTCCCTTTAAATGAGGACCTGCTTTCTCACTGTTTGACAACATATCCTTCCTGTTCTATTTGAACTGTTTTTCTCTGTCAGCATGTCTTTCTTGGAATGTAATTCTGGCATCTAGGACTCCTGTAAACACGTTTTTCTTAAGGATGTTTTTTTCAGACCTTCAAGAAAGAATCCCCGTCCTTTGTAGGACTTGAGTTACTGTAGTAAACAACTGACTGACACCTTCTAAGCTTTCAAATTTGGTTTTCCTGAAGTTTTTCCTGGAAAAAAGGTTTTCCTTGTTAGCTGTCAAACTGGCTGACTAGGTGTACAAGTTGCGAAGTTTCATGTGTCTCTCCCTTATACAGCTAACTATAAGGGAAGGTTAGTTCTGTCTACTCATCTTTCCTTCAAGAGCAAAGATACATCTAACATTGCTCTAAACAAAAAGATTATTTCAGTATCATCAGTTCTACAGAGAAATCTGTACATCTGAGAGATTTATAAAGACAAACTGGAGGTACAGACTTCTAGAGCAAAAGCTATTAGTTACTCTTATAAGCTTAATTTCTTACAGCATTTGTCCAGAATAAGTTGAAGAACTCTGTGGGGGCAAAAAGACTGCTTCTAACTGACTGGTTAGATGTACAGCCTTTTGTATGATACAATAAATACCAGTCTTTGGGGATCTGATAGGTATCACTTTACTATAGGCACAACAACCTAGTTGCCTTCTTTAGAAAAAACAAATTGGTCATCTAGTCATGCTCAGTAGCAGAGCTGATTTAGCCGAACTGATTACCTGGCTGTGACTGATTTTATAACCATCTGGATAGACCAAGCTGATACAAGTATACTTTTATGCACTTGATCTGTTTCAGTGATAGTTAACAAAACTGTACTGCATTTACTTATTTGCTTGATTGAATATTTAATATTTCTGGTCTCTGTCTGCATTGTTTTTCCCACACTCCTACCCAAGTGTTGATGTACTCTTAAAATGGGTTGCTTTGGAATTGCCTGCCCCTGCTCCAAATTGGATTTTGGTCACTCCTCCCATTCCCATCTCATTTGCTCACTCAATTGAGTTCAGTTAGATAATTTGGGAAGGACTACCCCCTCGCTTCTTTGATTTTGGACACTCCTCCCAGTCCCATCTCATCAGCTCAGTCTACTGTGTACAGAAAGAGCATTTGGGAAGGCCATCTCCCTTAGTTTATTAATCTTGAATTATCTTCTGTTTCCTCCCACTCCACCTAAAAAAAAAGATTTTTACACTGTATTCAGCTGCTTTTACTGTAATTGTGTTCTTCCTACTTTATTACCTTATTTTGCTTTGCTGCGTGCTCTTAAGTGTTCAAGTGCTCTTACTCTGCTGCATTTATTACTGGTTGTTAGTAGCCTGATTACATTTATCTGTTATTCTAAGCATCTTTGTTTTGGTTTTAGCACTTGGGCTTCAGGCCAGTTACTTTACATGTAAGAAGGTTTTTGTGGTCTACACTCTCGTGGACAAACCCTTAACAAAACCCTCTCTCCACAAGTCTGCCCAAGTATTCAGAATGCTATGTAACGGGAAATTCCCATCAGTTTCTCCTGCCAGCCTGGTCGATATGGGCATACTGAGACAGTGTAGCAACTCACTCATGTTTACTGACAGCCATCTTCTCCTAACACATAATTCTTCTACATGAGAGGAATGTATCTGCATCAGTAATCTGGAATCCATGCTGTCTCATGCCACTGTCCATACTTCTGACAAAGAGAAGACTGCCCGCACAAACACTACACTAGCGTCACATAGCCAAGCACAACACACACCCACGTATGCAGAGGTCCTAAATAAAAACTTACATAAACAGCAGATACTTCTAAAACACACACACAATCATTCCACACACAACACCAAACACATCACACACAGCAGACAGCTGAACACCTCATTGCTGGTTGCGACATACTAATGGCAGAAGAACTGTATACTGAAAGGCATAACAATGTGGCCAGACTGCTGCACTGGGGCTTGTGCAAACATTACGGTATTAAAGAGGCTGAAAAACACTGGAGACATGAGCCACAAAGCATCATAGAAAATGATGAAGTCTTCATCACATGGGATCATCCATTACCAACAGTTCAAAAGACAGATGTTAGAAAACCAGATGAAGTGGTTCAAGAAAAGAAGGCAAAAGTAGCATTGATCACTGAAATCGCCACACCTAGTGACTATAGTGTCCTGTGCACAAAGAGACACAAAGTTGTAAATATCATGTTTTGCAAGCAGAAACGAGAGCAATATGGAAGAAAGATACCCAGATAGTTTCAATAGTAGTAGGAGCAATGGGTCTTATAAAAAAAGAGTCTACAATCATATTTAGATATGTAACCAATACATGTAACGCCGTACGAATTGCAGGAGGAGTCATTACTGGGCAAGCTGCGGGTGCTACGAAGAGCACTTTTGGCTGACATCAAAGAGTGAAACAATACTAATTTCATGAACTTTAATCATACTTTGACTT
Organism: Protopterus annectens; assembly: GCF_019279795.1. Classification (NCBI taxonomy): domain Eukaryota; kingdom Metazoa; phylum Chordata; order Ceratodontiformes; family Protopteridae; genus Protopterus; species Protopterus annectens. The sequence goes on along the minus strand of NC_056741.1, from coordinate 915,411,308 downwards.
AGCAATGGGGTCTATTCCCGTCATGGTATTAGAACACAGAAGATTTGGAGAAATTAAAGAAGGAAGCAGACAACACACCAGTGTCTCACAAACGCAGCCCACAAGGCATAACAATAAACCAACACAGCCCATAAGGCATAACAATAAACCAAACATACTAGTCATTGGTGACTCAATTGTGAGACACACTGATGTCTCCTTCAACAGGCTTGACAAGGAGAAGGTCATGGTCAGTTGTCTGTCAAGTGCCAGAATCTGCCACATCATGCATGCACGTCCCTCCACAACTGGTACAAGTATGACTCTGTCATTGTCCATGTTGGCATGAATGACTTGAGATGCACCTCCCTGGACTACATGAAGACAGACATGATTGAGCTCTCAGAGTACATGCCCCAAGCAGGTATGACCCTACTCCTAAGCAGCATTCTACCTTCACCAAGAATGACACCACAATATCAACAAAAAAAATTGACTTCAACAATTGGCCTAGTTTCTGGTGTCATTCCAAGAGGATCCAGTATCTGTCTGCCTGGGATGACATGGTTGACAGGCCTCGATGCTTTGCCAGAGATGGCCTCAACCTGTCCCCCCTGGGATTCTGGATCTTTGCCACAGCTCTTGCCTTCCCCACTGTGCCTTTTTTAGGCAATGTCCCAAAGACAAATCTTTCAACATAAAAGATCTGTCAAAAAGCAAATTGAAGGTCATGCTGCTTAATGTTAGAAGACTTAACCTGAAAATGAACTCACTGGAGGCTCTCCTCGCACTGGAAGATGCCGATGTCTGTGCAGTCACTAAAACTTGGTTCAGGGTTGCGAAGAGCACCCCTGCCTTACCAGGCTATACCGCATTCCACACATTCCGACCACAAAATGAGTTCAGGAAGACTAAGGGTGGTGGAGTCTCTGTCATCATTAAGGACAGGCACACCGACTGGTTTGCCAGCATGACGCAATGGAACTACTCCAGGTGCAACTGACAGTTGTCAAAGACACCCATCCAAGTTATAGCCAGATATAGACTCCCCTCGATGACTCAGGACACCCACTCCTCCTACCTAGACCTACTTGTCTCCATCAAGGTACCCCCGAACACCCTGATTCTTGGTGACTTCAACTACCCCACCATAGACTGGGTGAATTATTCCTGCACTAATGCGCTCACCCAATGATTCCTTGACTTCATCAATTCTAATGTACTAGACCAGTCTCATCCACCACAAGAGGAGATAACATTCTGATCTTGGTTCTCACTAACATGGGTGACCGCTGCACCATTCCCATAGTATGTCCCTCTGTGGTGAGATCAGCTCATCAGTCTGTCTCATTTTATTTTATTTTACATTTGTTAACCGGGGTTGTCTGACTGTGCCGAAAATTACCTTTTTCAGCAGAGGCCCGGGGAGAAAAGCTCCACAAAGAAAAATTACGGATACATTTAGTTATTTAGACATGATCAGTATACACACAAATTACAAAAGACATGTTTTTACAGTGCTATGCGGCACATCAATAGTTAACAGTGGAGAGAACAAACAAAAAAATATTAATTTAAAAATAAAGGTAATTAATAGATTTGTGGTGGACAGCTGAAATTTGGAACATAGGTAGAATACATACATAGTACACAGGTACAGTAAATACATTGTAGATTAGCCAGTGTTTGTGAGTAAGACTGAAAACTATTATCAAGTACTCTAAATTTAGTATGTATACCTTATCCGCTTTCTCTAGCCTGGGGAGCAATCATGGCACTGCCAACTTTGCTTGAGATGTTGCCTGATGAGGTCTTTAAAGGAGGCTTTGGATGATGTGTTTCGGATGCTAGTGTGGACAGAGCTCCATTTTTTAGCCACTGAACTACTTTACAGGACATCTCCAAAGCTATTGTAGCTGTTGGTGACTTCTAGTAGTAGTTTTCTTGATGATCAAAGAGGCCTTTTGGCTGAGTGATGATGTACTAGGTTTTTGAGGGCAGGACACTTATTGGGGAGGTACCAGATAGAATGACAGAGGCAGAGCTGATTGCAGGTTAGGAGGTTGGGCAGTTCAAGCCAGTGAAGCTGTCTCAAAGCAGTACAGTGATGAGTTCTATATGAGCAATTTACAGCAAAGTGGGCAATTCTGTTATAGCAGGCTTCCATTTTGCTTAGTTCAGTTTTGTTGAGATTAGTCAGAATGGGAGATGCACAGAGTAGGGTGGATAGAAGTTGGGAGCGAGCAATGTCTGATCTTGTGTTGTTGGTAAGAAATGGTTTGATACGGTAGAGTGATCCCAGTTTGGCATGTACTTTTTAAACAGTTAAGTTGAGATGACTATCACATTTTAGGTGGGAGTATATGGTTATTCCCAATAGCTTAGCCTGTGCCACTGGAGCAATTGGAGTAGCATTTGTGGAGTAGATTGCGAATTGACTGTTATCAGTGTTTTTGTTAGAACTGGTTATAATCATAAGCTGAGTTTTCTTTGGATTGAGGATAAGTTGGGCTTTGGTAAGGTAGTTTTCAATGTCAGAGAATGCTAGTTGAGTTGTTTGCAGGAGGATGGGAATGTTTTGTGCAGCACAGATTAAGGTAGTGTCATCTGCATACTGAATGATAGATGCATGCTGTGTGGGGGTATGGAGGTAATTTGCGAAGACTGTGACTAGTAGTGGTCCTAAGATAAACCCTGTGGAACTCCTATAGTTATGGGCAGCTGAGGAGAGAAAGAATTTTCCCATTTCACAGCTTGGTACCAGTCAGTCAAGTAGCTTTGGAACCAGGTAAGAGTGGAATTTGATAGGTGATATTGGTTTAGTTTGTTTAGCAGGATTTGGTGTGAGACTGTGTCAAATGCTTTGGACATATCCAAAAAAAAAAAGAGTCGACACCTGTAGGCCTTCATTTTTGAGATGGTTTACTGTGTCTGTGAAGCAGAGGGGGGCTGTAGTGGTACTATGGGCAGGTCTGAAACCATGCTGAGTAGGTGACAGGATGTTCCTGTCTAGGAGATAGTTTAGCATCTGGGAATGGATGCATTTTTCTAGAATTTTGGCCAGGGGGGAAGAGTAAAGCAATGAGTCTGTAGTTGTTAAGTTCAGTGGAGGTCCCACCTTTATGTATGGGTGTAACATAAGATATTTTCCAGAGTGTGGGCACATAGTTTTCAACAACTGATCTGTTTATGAGAGTGGAGACTGGGATAGCAATAACATCTACTGTGAGTTTCAAGAAATAGCTGGGGAGTAGGTTGGCTGCTGTTGATGAGGTTTTTAGTTTGGAAAGCATGCTTTTGATTGAAGTGGTGGAAACTGTTTTGAGGGTAAAGCTTGTATTAGTGTTATTTGTGTTGGGGGGGGTGTAGTGAGGAAGGAACTGTCCTGTGATACTAAGGATAGAACTGAGTTCACAAAGTGGGAGTTGAAGTGTGTTTCGATGGGAACTTTAGTGTCAGGGGTGGTTGGTTTGGGGGTAGCCTTTTGGGTGGATTTTAGTAGCTGGTTTATATTTTTCCAAAATTTTTGGGGGTTGTGTTGGTATGTAGTTTATACTGTTGTGTAGTAGGATTTTTTTGTCCAGCCTAATGCATTTTTTGCGTAGTTCTTGGTACTTAGTTAGGCTTTGTGTTTCTTTGTTTTTTTTATAGTAAAGCCAGGCAGTGTCTGTTCTTTACTGAACCAAGGGTTTGTAGAGGTTCTAACCTTGATTTTGCACAATGGAACGACAGTGTCTAGGTGTTGTAGAAATGTTTTGTTGAAATATGCTACAGCCTGGTCAAGTGGGAGGGTTTTTTGGGGGTCCAGTCACAGTTACAGAGTAAAGTGTTGAGGACCTCAGGAAAGATTTTTTTTGTGTTTCTAGTGACTATATAGTTAGTGGTTTTGCATATGCTTGTTCTACTACGTATAAAGTATATTATGTTGTGGTCACTTAAGATGTCTGGAAGACTGCCTGTGTGAGGGTACAATGTGGGGTTGTTAGTTAGGACCCAGTCAAGGATGGATTCCCATTTAGATTTTTTATCACATCTAGTTGGAATTTGGACTAGCTGCTGGTAGCCATGGAGACTTATTAGATTACTTGGTGGTTTTGATATACAGGTGAACCAATCTAGGGTGAAGACACCCAGAATAAGGGTTTCTTGTGAGTATGTGGAAGAACACCAAGATAAGAAGTCTTCAAGGCTAGCAGGTGTATTACCAGGTGGAATATAGATCACAATTGTGGTGATTACCTTTTTAGGGTGAAGTTGAAGTTGTGAGATAAGTATGTCCCAATTATTGGGGAAGAGGTAGGAGTTTGGTAACTGACGGACAGTTAAGTTGGACTTGTACAGTAAGGCAGTTCTACCCCCTTTAAGAAGTGGTCTGTCTTGTCTAATGATATTGTAGCCGGTAGGGAGAACTTCTGAGTTAGCTATGTTTTTATTTAGCCAGGTTTCTGTTAAAGCAACTATGTCTGGGGAGTAGTGTGCTATTGTGGCCTAGAGTTCATGTATTTTATTTTTGATACTTCTAATATTAATATTTAGCATTAAAAGATGGTTGGTTTTGCTGCTGTTGTTGATTTGCCCAGGGATGAAGAAAGTGGGAGTGTTATGTTCTGACATGTGTGTTGGAGCAGTTTCTGTTGGACAGGATGGATTTGGGCCTGGGTTGGGGTGGATATCCTCACTTATGGTGAGCCTGGTGTTAAAATGATGATACAGATGTTGGAGTTTGATGAGGAGTGTGAGAAAGTATTGTGTTTTTTTGGAGTAGGCATGAAAGCATATGTGTTTAGTTCTGAATTGGTCCATTATGTGGTTTTTGTGCAATTTTGGGCAGATATTATTATAATGTGTGGTGTCTGTATATGAGAGTACATAATGTAGTGTTGTGCTACTAGGTTTAGGGATATTGCTAGAGTGATAATTTGTGGTGTTGTAAAGAATTATGAGAAGACAGACTAGACTTAGTTGTGTGATAGTCATAGTTATAAAGTTTAAGTTGGTTCTAGGTGGGGGGGTCTGAATAGGAATTATAGGGTTGCACTATATGTGGATGGGGAAGTAGTGTGGGTGATGTAAAAAATGCCTAGTGGGAATGAGAGTGATTGGGAGTATTTTGTGTGGAGCAAGTTGGTGTGGTATAATGTGATATGACTTGAGGAGCTGTGATTGGTGGTGGTGATGTGATGTTGAGCTGTGGGTGTGGCTATTACTATAAATGTAGAGGTAGTGGGAGGGAATAGGGGGCAGGGGAGCGAGGAGAGCCCGAGCGTTAGCAAGGGCGAACAGAGCGGGGCAGAGCCCACCAAGACAAGAGAAAGAAGTAAGTATTACTTTACAAATCTGAACACTTTAAACAAATTCCTGAGGTCTAATGACTTACCAGCAAGCAGAATGCAATTGCTGAAGAGCACTTGTGTCCTGGTGGGAGACTAGAAATTTAAAGATGGCTCCATACGCAGCAGGATTCTAATATGGACTTAGTATTGGGGGAGGGAGATAGCACAAGGGGTGTAAACCAGGTGGAATGCAAAGAAACCAGAGAGGCAATCAGTGGAAATCAGTGAAGGCCTCAGAGGGGGTAAGTAATAATTCAAACTACCTGTAAAGTGAAGGAGAGAAGAGACAGCAACGTTTATTAAGTTTGGGAGTGTGTCTTCACATTGACTTGCTGATTAGTAACCAGTTTGTGCACAGAATAGAGTAGGGAGATACATTAGCAATGACGGGGAATGTATAGAGATGCAAATAAACAGGTGGGCCTCCAAGTGATACAAACTAAGGCAGAAAGCACTGAGAGGGCTGCCTGATGGTTAATTCAGTCACATGGAATCTGAATTAAATGTATACTGTCCATTGGACAGTTAGGATTACTGTACTAGCTGGGAGGGGAGGACACAAGGCTACAACAGTCAGTTTTATTAGCAAGATGAGAACTACTAAGAAATACTGCTAATGTAATAGCTTCACCTTCATAAAACATATAAGTAGAATGCCTGGATGGACTGACCCTGCTCGAGGCTCAAAATGTATATCCTCATTTAGTTTGCAGTACTGATTCCTTCTTATACTGTATGGGTGGAGTGGTAGCCGCAGACTGCAGATTTGCTTGAGTGTGCTCATCAAGCAGAACATAATTGCTGAAGAGAACTTGTGTCCTGGTGGGAGACTAGAAATTTAAAGATTTAATGTTTCTACCCCCCCCGCCATAATCAGGCTAAAAAAACTTCTCAAACGCTGACTACAACCTCCTAAGGGAGGGTATCAGTAGCTTCACACCACCTCCCCCCTTACAGGATGACAACTATGCTGAACAGTATGCCAGTGCAGTATAAAAGCACCTGTACAACTGCATGGACTCAGCCATACCAAACAGAACTAAAAGCTGCTTCTCAAGGAAACACAAACCTATCTGGTGGACATCCTCTATCAACAGGCTTTACAACAAAAGGAAAAAACTGTTGTCCAAAGGTAAAAAGGAACAAATTCCAAACTGGAAAAACTCCCTCCTTAGCCTCAACAAGCAGATTCGATCACTAGTGAAAACCTCCAAAGCCAATTATGAATCAAAACTAGCTTCCAAAACAAAGGGAAACCACAAGGCCTTCTTCAGTTATGTCAGGAACCTCCATGGCAAAGCCCAGGTTAGCTCCAGATTAGTACTTAACGGTATCACTTACACTGATCCTGTTGACTTGGCCAACCTGCTAGCAGATAGGTTCAGCACAAACTTCGCCCCATCCCCCCCTAAAGGGCCATTCAACATCCCTGATACTTGTCCCGCACCTCACACCCCTGTAGATCAAGTGTTAAAGGCCCTATCCAAGGCAAAGAAAACAGCTTCCATGAGACCTGATAGTATCACAGGCTGTACTCTGCAACATCTCCAACAAGAACTAGCTTCGCCATTAAGCACCCTATTCAGCCACAGCCTAAGTACAGGCTTCATTCCAGCAGAGTGGAAAACTGCCATTGTCATCCCTTTGCACAAAGGCGGTGCCACTACTGATCCTGGAAACTACTGCCCCATTAGGTTGACAATTCTGAACTGTAAAGCCGTGGAGTGTATTATTATGGATCTCATAAACAAGGACATAGGCAATCTCCAAACACTTCACCCCACCCATTTCAGATTAGTCAAGGACATATCTTGACTGTTGAATCTGGTTGACTTCTTTGAGACTGTCACCAAGGCCCTGGATGAGGGAAAGTCAGTACATGCAGCTTACCTTGAGTTGGCCAAGGCCTTTGACACAATCCCCCACTCAGGAATCATCAAAAGGGTAACACAACTTGGCGTAAATCCCTATATCATCAGGTGGGTGGCCAAATGGCTCACCAATAGGACCTACAACGTCAAAATAGGCACCTCCATCTCCAACAGCAGACCTGCCACTAGTGGTGTTCCCCAGGGATCTGTCTTGGGACCTTGACTGTTCAGCATCTACTTCTCAGAGGTCCAGGCAAAGACAAAAGGTTTGTGGATGACCAAGTTTGCAGATGACTGTACGTTGGGTGCTGTCATTGACTCCCCCAAATGATGTTAACATACTGCAAAAGAGTCTCACAGCAACAAATGACTGGTGCCAAAGTCATGGCCTTAATCTAAATGTAAAAAAATGTATTATCATACCTTTCGGCAAAATCACGGCCCCTATTGATTACTACATCAACAGCAAATTCCTAGGCACACAACCTGTGGTGAGAGACCTGGGTACTCAGGTTGACAACAATCTCACATTCGACCATCATGTAGTGGCAGTGGTCAGAAAAGCCTTTTACGTGGTTCATATCAGTAAAGGGATTGCATCCAGAAAAAAAGGAGGTTATCACCTCTCTGTACTCCTCCATCATAGGCCAATAATTTAGTATAACGCTCCGTTTGGTATGTACCTCTGCAAACATCTGCACCAACTGAAAAGGCCACAGAAATACCTCACAATGGGAATCCATGGCCTCCAACACCTGTCCTATGTGGACAGGCTCAAATCACTTATCACTCTACTCATTATTGTACAGATTGCTCAGAGGTGATCTGTGTCTCACCTACAAGGCAATCTCAGACCTTGGCCTACTAGAGATGCTCCGTATCTGTAAGTCTAACTCCTCACACATTACCCACTCAAAAGGCCTAAATCTAATATGCAATATCAACAAAACTTGCTGGAGAGAGAGGTTTGTCTCCCAGAGGCTGCCCTGTCTCTGGAATAGACTTCCCATACACTTCAAAGAGAGTACATCCTTGATGAGTGGATGGGAAATCACAAATTATTCCCAGTTGTCCCACCTGTCCCTCATTGACAGGGGTGACAGGTGCTGATTGTGGTCATTAGTCTAGTAACCTCCTACGATCCTATGCATTTATTAAACTTTAAAACATGGATCACCAGTCTAAAGTACAGAAGGTGCTCCGCTACAGAACTTCTTCAGGGTATACCAAATTCAAGCATATTTTTATCAACCTACAGAATTTATGAGGAGCGAGTCACTGGCTGAGTTATTAGTTTTACATATCTGAATAAGGAGTCTGTTGGAGGAGCCCAGCAGTCTGGGATTATTATAGAGGGTGACAAGATCTTTAAGTGTTATAGGCTCTAAGCTTGGCGACAGCCCTTTCCACTTTCTGTTGCCTGAATCATTGTGCTAAATGTTTTTGTGCTCTAGTGTCATTATCAAAACACAGCTGATTAACTACAATCTTTCTAAACTTGTGTATATTATGGAGGACATTCCTTATTTTCTGCTTAGCATTCTGCAGTTGGTCCTCTTCTTGTTCTGTGAGATTTCCCCTGTTCTGCAGTACTTTAACATTTGTCAGTTCCGCTAAGTAATACCTCTTAACCATAACTCCCTTTCATTTCCACCCTATTTTTTTAACTCCACCTTAATTTTGTCCCACTCCCTAGCTATAAGTTTAGAAGTAATTTATATCCTCTCAAATAACTCCTGAATAATCTCCACTACCCACTCCTTAAATTCCTCTCTTTTCAACAGATAGGTCGGAAAGCACCAGTATCTCATTTTTATTTCATGAACCTGTGTTTTTATTTTAGTTATTATTGTTGCATGATCTGCAATAATTATTGGGTGTATATCAATACCTTCAATTAAACGCACATGTTCCTGTGAAATGTAAATTCTGTCTAGTCTAACATAATTTTTATATTTTGGGGAATAATATGTAAATTCACTCTGAACTCCTATTACTGAATTTACATCTTCCATGCCAAATATTTTTATAAATTCCTTCAAAATTCTTCCCTCCTCTGTTATATTTTGTCCTTTCTCTTAAAATGTGTCACTAAATCAATCTAAGGTCCTTAATCTAATCATTCCCCATGTAGGAATGAGAAAAATCACATTCAGTTTTCTTTTTTTCCATGTTCTTTTAATCAGGCTTTTTGTACATTGCAGTGCCTACATTTTTTTTTAAAACTGAACAAGAAAGAGAGAGAGAAAGTAAAAAATCCAGCAGCATCTGTCTACAATCCCCAGAATATCTGAGAAAACTTTATTTTATTGAATGAAAAAAGCACACACCACAAAAATAGTACTATTAAGAAAAAAATACTTTCTCCCCCTCTACCCTTCCCCAAAGCATTTTTCGGAACATTCAGTAGAGCATATACTTAAGAGACCCACAAATTCTGGAAAAGTCCAATATTTCCAGATTTTCTTGTTCTGTCATATTTCACAAATATAATTACTGCATTGTAATCCCACATTAAGTTACTGGTTTTATTACTGTTCACGCCTTCAGCTCCCAAATCCTGTCTCTGCTTCAATTCCAATGTACTCTTGATTCTTCTAGTCAGGTCTCATGCTCTCTTCTTTCTCTCCAACATTTTCCATTGAAACAATGGAAAATGTTTCAAAGGTACAGTCTGCCTGTGGTCTTTATTACCAGAAGAACAAGAAGCAGAATTGCTTTCTGTTTCACAGCTCACTTTTTGTTGGACAAACATTTGTATTTCATCCTTAGTATGTACTTAACTAAAAAATGATCCTGTCCCTCCAGGAAAGAATACCTTAAAGGCAGCTGGGCACAGCAGTTTGAATCAAACACCTGAATCTTAACATTCCCTGAATAGTGGAACAAACTTACTCGTCTTCTGTCTAGTGTACAATGAGTAATCATTCTCCACAAACACTCTTCTGCCTCCCACTTTTTGTATTTTGTCCTTCTGCCACAGTTTTGTCACAATCAAATCCTTATGCTGGCAGGATTGCATCTTTACTATTAAAGGTCTAGGTTGCTTTCTCTTAAGCAGGTCTGGAGCATACACATGATGTGCCCTTTCAACTAACAACTCCTGCTATGGAACAACAGTCCAGTTGCTTATTTGCACTTTCATAAAATTAATGCAGTCTGTTTCTTCCAGTTTCTCTGGTACAGCTGAAAATCTCAGGTTTCTCTATGTGCTCTATCCTCTAATTCTATTATTTTTTTAAACATCTCTTCCTGAGCAGTCTCATATTCAGCCAGCCTTTTCTTCATTTCACCCTCTGATTTTTGCAGCGTTATCATCTCATCTGAATATCTGTTTAAAGCTTCTTCCATTTTTTTCAGTCTTTTGTTGTTTGTGTTGATATACTCCATTGTTTTGCAGCTTTATCATCTCATCTGAATATCTGTTTAAAGCTTATTCCATTTTTTTCAGTCTTTTGTTGTTTGTGTTGATATACTCCATCAGTGTTTTGTTTATTTTACCTAGGTCTGCATGCAGTTGTCTTATATTTTCCTACAGATCACTGGAAGTCATGTCTGGAGGTCGCTTTGCTTTTTGCTAAGCAGCTGTAGAACTTTGCCCAGTCAGTGTTTCTTCCTCATTTCTTGTAGCTGATTTTTTTTCCAGGTGTTCTGCATTTCTTTTTTTTCTAGCATCCAGGCAGTATACTTCCTCGCCAATTACTGAAATGTATCCATAAACATAAAAGACTACTTGCCTTCTCTGTTGTGTTTCTGTTTTCACATATGGAGTGCTGGAGTTAAGCTGTTAATGTGCAGCCATATTCCTGTAACTTCACTTTCAATACATATTTTTGCTTTTACTTTTGACTTCAAATGACTTTCTTATAAATGCAGTAAACAGCGGTGCACAAAATGGTTGCATTTATGTTTCAGACTTTCTAACTTTCTGAAGTTCTTATGTGAATGATGATTTTCTACAAGGATCTCTATGAATCACATTACTGCCTAGATGTGCAAATATCTTTGTTGTCATAAGCAAGTGCGCACAAGCATGAACTAGTTTTGTTCAGCACCAGAACACACATCTGTCTGACTTATATATGCATTTGCATAAACTCAGTGTGCTCTGCAATATGCAAACTCACAGCTACTGGAGTTGCTTATAATCACACTGCAGAAGGTATGGTTCACATGCTAGTTGTTTCACTTTTACACAGTTGCCACAATGTTGATTGCCGACTTTGGGCAAGGATGGCTGTTATCAGAGCACAGGGTGGCTCCTCAAGTTGCTGCCTACAACAGACAAAGATCTTCCTATTCCTGTATGCCAAGAGGTACACAGAAAAGCTGCAGGGAGTGCAAGGAGGCCCATCTCAAAAAATGTAAATTTGGACCAAACTGCCAAAGTAACTGGGCCAGGAGACAGGAATTCCAAAAACTAGTGAGCAATACAAACAATTTCAATGACATGCGAAAAAGTCAGCCCAAGCAGCTTGACCAGTGGGTGACAGAAGTGGAATGGCAACATCCTGAATTATTAACTAATTATCATTACCTTTGCTGTCAATATTGCCATCATATAATTATAAGATTGTTATCCTTCTGTTCTGCTGCTGTTGTATTCCAAACTTTTTATTAAGGAATAGAGGAGTATTTAATTATACTGCTACAGTGTAATGTGATGGCTAACTGTATAAAGTGCAAAGAAAACAGTTTTGTTTCTTTCTTGGTCACTACTGTCTTCACTAGTTTCTGGTATTGTAGCTCTCTGTGAGTAACTGCACACATCATGGCACATGTTTATATGTATTGCTCCATTTTGTTCTCACTTGTCAAGCCAGTGATGACTCAAGGCAGAAAGTGTGTGGGGGGCACTCACATATGCACAAAAAGTGGTACAGCCATAACTGCTCAGCAGATTTTAGTCAACTGTTATTTTTGAATGGGTAGACTTATATCCAGATGCAAGATGTTTGTAGGCATTAGTGTTTGCAAGTGAGAAGGTGGCTTTGTATCATTAAGTGTCTTGGCAGACTTGTACTAGTTACAAAACACTCTTATTCTTACTGACAATGCCTAACCACCCCCATTCTCTTACCTATTTTGTTTTGCACTATAGGAAGACAGTGAACTCAACCATAACACCTACCTCAGGAGGCTACAGTAACTGTTCTCCTGACTTCATATGTCTCTCTTTTCTTTCATTGACTTCAAATGTATCTACCATTATTTACCTTTTTATGAGGTTTATTTACTTCCTATTTTGCAGCAGATCCATAAAAGCCTAGGGCACCCTGGGTGCATCTCTCTGCTACTGTGAGGGACAGATCCCAACCATCTGTACACCTTGGGACTATCTTCTTGGGGAGAAATGATGGTAGCTCCTATGTGGGCAGTACAAGATTTCCTTACCAGTATAAGCAGCCCCAACTGCAGGTAGTAGTGGAGGCTGCAGTTAAGAAGGAACAGAAGTGGTGGAACCTGTACTAGTGCCTACTGCAGGGAATGGAAGGCTCACTTAATTACCAGGTTCCAGATATTGAGCCACATGTGACCTTCCCCTCAACATCAGGGAACGCCTACCCTGACGCTCCTGGGTAAGACTCTAAATGAAAGTCCCCTGGCTAGTAAACTAGCTCCATGGCCTCCTCCTAATCCCCATCACTTTTGTACACACCCTACTGTGTCATACTTATTCATGACATATTGTCTCACATCCTTTCCCATCCAGGTGTCCACCCTCTATCTTCCTCCTCCCTTTGTGAGCAGTGCCTATTATGTCATCATCCACCTGTCTGCCTTTTTTTATGTTTTGTCATATCCCTTAACTCTTCTCAGACATCAGTGCCACTGCTTTCCAATATCCTACCCCCTCCTTCCTTTATACAGTCCAGATAAAAGAGTCTTATCCCCCCCCAAAAAAATAATATACCTTCCTGCTTGCCACCTCCTGCTCTAGCTTAATTTGCCATCCACACCTGCACATTAACGCTGTTTGGTTATCCACTTTGCCAGTGCTGGGCTTATGTCATTATGCCAAAGTATGTCCTGCTTCTTACAATAAAGCCTTGAATTTGTTTTTTCAACATAACTTGCTCCTACACTTTTCTAAAGATCCCAATTCCAGTTGTTTTCTCTCTGTTACTATATTCACTGTTTCTAGTACAGTGGTTTAGAATCCGATTTCAATTTTCCAGTAACTACTTTTTTGGCAACCACCATAATTAGACTCCAAAAGGCCTTATGTCTAGGCAATTCTGATTGTCTATCATAGCTCAAAAAATAATTTCCTTAGTTACATCAATTGGCTCACCCAGTATCTCTAAAAGAGTAGTCTGCAGGGAATCTTTAAAGTCTGCCAACTCATTATAATCCCAGAAAATATATTCCCAATTACCTCTTAATTCCCCATTACATACAGTCTTGAAATAGTAGCACTAGACTGCACTTTTTGATTTACTTACTCAATATACAAAGTTACAACAGACTTTTCTATATTCTTATTTGTCTGTGAATGGCTTCCGCACACCTTACTCTGACCTGCAGAGATAGATAGATATCTGCACAGTTGCTTGGGTGTTTCTTTGTAAACTGCACACATACAAAAAACAGTGCTACTGTACTCAAACATATGCTTTTGCATTCTATACAATGCCACAGTTAGAAGATTCCACTTACATACTTGCGCAGTCAATGACTACACTATTTTTGCACCTTTTTTCTGGATTTGCTAGTAGTTATACAACTCCTTCTCCTCTTCTTATCCGATACTCCTATCTTTCATTTCTCTCCATTTTTCTATATCTGATTTTCTCTTCTATAGGCATTTTTTCTTCTTTCCTTGCACTTTATTTCCTGATTTTCTCATCTATGCCACTTTCTTTTTCTACTCTATTCCTTCTCTCTCCCCCTTCATTTCTTTCTTGTTCGCATGGGTATTTTTTACATTATTGCAGTGTTGTTATTGTTATTACTCAATAGTTTCATTACATTAAGTGTCACACATGCATGTGAATAAGTTTACTTATTGTTATTGCATACTTTTGTCTTTTCATTAAATCTCCACCCCCATTGCGCTATGCTTGAAAATCGATGATTTTTAGATCGGTGCTCCACCTTGATTAGCAAATTCAAATAAAGAATAAACAGACAACAGTGAAAGGAAACGAAAACTCATAACAGTTTTATGTCCCCAGAAAATTTCAGTGGAATGCATGATCATGAACATAATCAACCACAAACGCTGCCACCTTTCAAATGCCCAAATTGGGACATTTTTATGGGCAAAGTGAAATTTTATGGAACAAACCATACACACAGTACAAAGAAGGATAATGGTGAAGTGTTATACTGCTGCCAGAGAGTATGCCCAAAGTCCCCCCCCTCACAGCAGCCTTGCCAGCTCCATGACTGCTACACCAAAGATGTGCGTGCCAGCTCAGCACTTACACAGCACTGAGCTGGCCATACTTGTATGCTTACTGCAGTGAGCCTTGGCTGCCTCCCTCCCCCAAGTTGGGTAAGTTGACATCAGCTGCTGACTGCGATCCTCCTTCTGCAGCCCCTTCACTGACCATGCTGCTTATCGAGCATGGTCGCCTGGAGCATAGTAGAAGCTTTATCCCTCTGCACCACAGGTCTATGTGGACTTCATTTTTTTTGCTAAAAATGAAAGCTCACCGTTGTAGACTTTGACTTGCTTCTGTGCTTTTATAGATAATTTAGGTGTTTCAAATACAGAATTTTTATGCAACTACTAAAGGAAACTCAGGAACAATTTTAATCCTAAAATTTCAGAAAAATTGTCCTTTTTCATCCTCCCCCAATAGTATGGAATTGCCCAAATTGGGACTGTCCTGCGGGATAGGTGGTTAATCCTAACTACACATAAAACATGATACACCCCGCCCACACACACACACACACACACACACCTCTCAACTGTACAGGTTTTCGCAGAATGTCCAGATTTCTGCCTCATATTTTCGGTATGTTCCCCCTAATAGCTGTCCCTTTCTGGCTAATAGCCAAGGATTGGAGTCAGGATAAAATGACATTGAGTTTAAGACTCCACATTCTCCTGAAAATTCAGGCTAATTGCAAAACCTTTTATTCTATCTACTTTCTAAGTTTGTAAGCGCAATATTTAAAATCTTTCCAGATTTGTCCCCCCATCATTTTAGGCTTTGTCCAGATTTTGTGGTCTAAGAGGTTGAGAGGTATGACACACACACACATGCATTTTTTCTGAATACCTCTCAAATGTCCCTGAATTTGCCTCATATTTTTACCCAGCCCCTCAAAAACACTTATTTTTCTGGTTAATCATTGAAAATTATAGTAACTGCTTAACATTCATATTTACTGTTGTCCAGAAAATACATCTTGGTGCAAAATCTGCAGCTCTACTCAGGTACAAACCTGGTACATTAGAATACTATTTAAACGTTTTCTTATTGGATTATTACCTATAGACTAGTGGAAGTGTTTTATTTATAAGCTCAATATCTGAAGGCATAATCCAAACACTTTCACCCAAGGACATCTAATAACTGTCTAAAACAAAATACCTCAACGTTCCTACTGATGATGTCCGTGAAACCATTCTGCAGCACCTCTCGCCAAAAAACGACTAATAGGTACTGCCATTTTCCGTAACCAAAACTAAACTGCCCGCCGCTGGGAGGAGCTCATTTTTTATTCAAATAACAAAACTGTAACTTGGGAAAGATAGTTCTTGTTTCTTTCAGAAAATTAGGGGAAAATGGCAAACTGACTACATCTCCCAGAACGCAGCATTCCCTAATAAGTGTTTTTGAGTTCTGCACTTTTATTCTTTCATTCCGACAGTTTTGCGTAGTTTAATTATATATACAAACATCGCTGTAGTACATATATAATACCCCCTTGACATTGTTTTTTTTTTTGTTGTTGTTGTTATACGATAGCATACTGAAGCTGGTCACTAAGAGGAATCGAATTCACCTACCTATGACTATAGTTCTGGCTTGGGTTGGAGCTACGAAGAAGGCGACCAGTAAGATTACAGGAGAAAGATGACGTTCACTCGTAGTGGGGCGGAGTGCATTGGGGCGCGCAGAAGGAACTGTCACTAAGATGCAGCCGGGTTGTTACGTGTTAATGCTTGTACTGTTTTGAGGTGAGCAGTTAAAAGTAGAGCTAAAAACTGTATAATGTTGAAGCTGTTTTTTAGCATATAGTGAGTTACCTAAATAGTTACAAGACCAACGCATGCTTAATTAATGTATGTTACTTTATTAGTTTTAACGATCAAGTAAGATATTTGTATAACAATGCTGTGTCTTTCCTCATTGCGATAGGAGACGAATGTTTTTGGCTGTTGTAACATATGTGTGAGTTGCGCGACTCCAGTTGGTAGAGGAGTCCGAGAGTGAAAGTTTGTTGAAATAGTCATAGATTGTGCCCTTGTTTTCTAACATATAGTGAGTTACCTAGACAGTTACAAGACCAACGCATGCTTAATTGATAATTGTCACTTTATTAGTTTTAATGATCAAGTAATATATTTGTATAACAACGCAATGTCTTTCCTCATTGCGACAGGAGACAAATGTTTTTGGTTGCTGTCACATATGTGTGCGTTGCGCGACTCCAGTTGTTAAGAGGACCGAGAGAGAAAGTTTAGTGATATAGTCCTAGATTTGTGCCCCCACCCGTGGGAACTGTTCCGTACATTGACAAAGTCAGAGGCTGACCGTACCTTACCTGGATTATTGAGTGCAGGTTATCTCCAGTGGTATAAGGCGAGATCGTGCGGGACAGAATCGGGAATTTGTACTGATATAACTTAATTTCGGCAATACATAAAAAGGTAAATCGGCTCAAGACTGTGTCAACACCATTAAACTGAAGTATATTTAGTTAATAGATGTTGTTTACCTGCTGCGCTGTACTGCAGCCTCTTGTCAGAACAACTTGGGTAGCAAAGGCTGCATTTTATATGTGTGGAAAACTGGTTTATTGCTCCGCACTTTAGAAAAATGCAAGTACTATATGCATGCTATTAAGACGTAAGTAACACGGTATAGACCATAAAGGTACTTGCTTGTTAAAGTGCTCATATACTGACAGTCTAGTGGACTTTCTTTTAATATATTAAATTATCTCTCTCAAGATTGTATTCGTGGGCAAGAGAGCCAAAAGGAATGGGAAGTATTATGCATTTCAGCATGTTATGGCTAAATAAAGAGAAATAAGTAGTTAAACACCTTTATGTACATCAGACTTACACATACATGGCTGACCCAGCTCTATTAGAAATGCTACATATAAAGAAATCCCAAGCCCTCTATATAAATTGATTTACTTAGTCAGTTAATGATGATTATTTTGGAGAACAAAGTATTGATCTGTCAACATAAGTTATACTTGCAAATAGAGGGCGTATACGCCAACTTAGTAATGGCTAGTTGGGAAAAACAGTTTGTATTGTTGAATAGTATGTGGAGTCAGGTTATCTTTTACAAACGTTTTGTAGATGACCTCCTCATTTTATGGAATGGTGATTTAACAGGATTGAGTAATTTTTGTGAATATGTCAATAGTACCACAAATTTTCTGGAATTTGAGGTTAGTCTTTCAAATGACGAAATTAACTTTCTTGATGTATGTGTATACTGGGATGATTAAAGGGATACTCTCTACCAAGATACATAAGAATGCCATAGGAATCATCTATTGCATAGGGCTAGCATGCACCCCCACCACATTTTCAGTAATGTGGTTAAGGGGCAGGCATTAAGAACCTCCAGGCTGACCACTGAGGAAGGGAGATTCAATACTGAGATGGAGGTATTAGAAGAGAGATTTGTTAATAGGGGATATAATAATGCAGATGTCTCTGAAGTAGTTTCCAATGTCGGGGAGCTTAGGAGTGTTACAGGGAAACCTTATTTCTCTGAAAGGGAGATGGTCAGTAATGGTAAGCATGCAAAAGGTGGAAGACCTAAGAAGAGGTATGTGAGAGTACCCGTTGATTATTCTAGTGATGTCAGAGTTGTCACTGATGTCATTCGGAAATATTGGCCAATACTCACACAGGATCCTCGGATAGGATCAATAGTGGGTGGTAGACCATCGTTTCTATACAAAAATAAGAAATCCTTGAAACAAATGTGTTATCCCAAAGATAAACAAGACCTCAAGCGTTAAGGTGATCGGATGGGGACGGTGCCATGTTTGAATTGTAATCGGTGTCGATATATCGGCACAAATAATGTGTTTTCACATCCTGACCTTAGGAGAGATTTTTTTTCTTCAAGGTCAAGGCAAATTGCAATAGTATTAATATTGTTTATTTGGCTGTATGTAACGTATGCTCCGCTTACTATGTGGTTAAAACCAATAGAAAGCTGAAATATAGAATCAGAGAGCATTTATTGAAAATTAGAAATAAAAAATAGCACTAATGCATTGGCAAGGCATGTTAATAAGACTGATGCTAGTCACAGTTTTAGGTTCCAGGTAATAGAAATGGTATATGGTAGTGAACGTCGTGGTGATATAGTTAACCAGACTGAGACAACAGAGAGTAGGTGGACATTGAGGCTTCGAGCAGATAAGGGGAGGGGGTTGAATGAAAAGGTACCCCTCAAACCCATAGCGAAGTCCAGACCAATACATAGGTAAACCTGCTGTTTTGAGCTCCTGTATTGGACCATGTATTGCTTAGGACAATAACTTTCTGTTATGAGCACAATATTGTATTTTATAGCAGGCTTGTCAGTATTGATTGTATAGGGAATTTTGCCTAGATATATTTTTACTGTAGTGCATATCAATTATTGAGTATAACTCTGATTTTAGGCACTGTGAGTTTAACTAGCACACAGTGGAATGATGACGCATGAAAAGGTTTGGGTGTGTCTGTGATTAAGTGATACTTAAGCAGAGTTTAGTATAGTTGTTTTGTAGGTCTGAAGAAGTGGTGTGTCAACACCACGAAAGCACTCACCAATAAATTTATTGTTTTTATATGTAGACGTTGAGTAGTTCTTTGAATGTGCTTCTGGCGAAAATTTTAAATATTGCTATTATGAAGTTAGGAAGTTGGTAGAATAATAGGTTTTACTTTGGCATGCATTTTCTGAAGGATTTGAGGTCTAGTATAGTGTTTGTCATTATTTAGCGACATCAATTCTCAATGATTTTTCCAGAAAACCCTAAATTTTATGAGGAATATATCAAAAATATGAGGCAAAGATCTGTACTTTCTGTGCTGAAGGATATATTGGACATTTATGTTTCCCCTATCCATGAGATACAGGGATGTTAAACCAGGGGTAAATGTTTGTTTCAGCATCCTTTCATCCAAATTACATATGAATAGAGTAAGAGAAGTACTTTGCTTTACATGGAGTGGAAGACAGTTATTTCATAGAAATGGTATTCTCTCTGAAACAAAGTTATTCCTCCATCATGTTCTATTTATTTTCAAAAGAGATTGAGATCTGTTGAGCAGGTGTTAAAGATACCATTGCACTTGCAAATGTGTAACAACTTTGACAGAAAAGGGTCTGTTGAAACTATGTAGGACACGTCTTGGCCTGTTTGATACTGAGAGGAGGGAGAAAAGCTTTGAGACAGTCTGCATAATTTTTATGATTTGGGCACTTGATGGTTTTATTTTTAGTGGGAAAGTGATGTGGTCATTCCAGCTGTGACAACTTTTTGGACAGGTGCATACTGAAAGGAGCATTCCCCCTTACAGGATCTTGGTGTCCTCTGGGTAGTTTACAATAGCACAACATTTGCAGTTATCTGCAAACTTGGTCAGCCACAAATCCATAACATTAGCTTTGTTCTCCATGAATTAAATGCCAAAGAGGAGTGACCCAAGTTCTGAACCATGTGGTACACAGCTAATGCCAGGTCTTTTGGAGGAGGTAGTTGTGTTTGTGAGATAGTTTGCTATCCAATGAGTTACATAGCAATTGATGTTGAGCTTATTTTACCCATGATATCTAATTGTGGGTGGTGGTATATGCCTTTGGGAGCTCTAGTTATGCAGTGTGCACTTTTTTGCTGTTGTCCATTGCTTCCTTAACAGTTCTCTAAGAAGTCAACCAGTTTAAGTTGGCAGGTCCTGCGTTGATAAATCTGAACTGGGCTGTGTCAGGAGTGTGTAGGTTACCTATTGTATAATCTTTTCTAAAGTCTTAAAGATGAGACTGATCAGGTGTGTCTATAATTAGCATGTTTGTTGAAGCCCCACCTTCCTGCAAAGGAATGACTGCTTCTGTTCTCTGCATTCGTCCATCACAAAGCCTATTTTGAATTGTACAGAATGGTTTCTGTAGAGGATCAGACAAGTCCTGTTTCAGGCTAACCAGTAGGCAGCATAGGCAGCATGAAATGTTATCTAGCCCTATAGACATAGTATTCCTGACCTTGGCACCTAGGAACTTGCTCTTGGGAGACTGTTGGGTTCTTGGTGTGGGTATGTGATCTGTGAATGTTGGGGGGGGGGGGTATGGTGAAGACTGAGAGAAAAAATTTCCACTAGTATATTGACTATATCCTGAGTATGTGATCCTTTACTATTTACTTTGCACAATGCTGGGCACTGTTTCTGAAACTTTTAATATAATTTATAGGTTCATAGCTAGGTACTAGGCTATTACCCTAGGGCCTGTATAAGCCTAGCCAAAAAGGTACCCTGGCTTTCGCCACCCAAGAAAATTATTTTCCTGTGCCCCTGTCGAGCAGCGCCACAGAAGTGATCCCTGGGGTGAATTTCCTATTTCCCATCCAGTCATCAAGATTTTTATAGGTAAAATAGAGGCAGAGGGAAATGAGTAATTAACTACATACAGTAAGCCTCCTATTTACTGCCCCGGCACCTGTCTTCCAGACAACGTTAAAAAAAAAAAAAGAAAATGTTGTGGTTATCCTTTGTCTCTGTGGCCATTTTTACCTCAAACCTGACTTTGGCTGATTTGATCAGGGTCTAGAGTTCCTTGTTACATTTAGCAAGAGCAGTTTTGGAATCTTGAGAAGTAGATTTATTTTTGTGTATAGTGAGCTATATATATTGTTATAGAGCCGGATTATATTTGGGTTCCTCCGCAGGGGTTTATTTTTGGCATTGTATTTATTTCTGAGGGGACAGATGCATTTATGCAGCTATTTACATCTGCTTGGAAACTGACAGTGAGACATGAGTGGGGTCATCAATGGAAGGAGATTAACTCTCTAATATCTCTAACAAAGAAATGACTGCAGGGGCTATGTCTGCAGATGTTTTTAAGCGCAATTGGCAGTAGACCAAACTGTACAACAGCTGTGACTTCAGTTTAGTATGACGAGGGACCTGAAACCTCAAGTGCCCAAATACAGAGTACACACATACTGGAAAGGGCAACCACTGTATTTTGAGTAGGGACAAATTTGTTTACTTTACATACGTTTACCAAAGTAGTGCACTGGTCTTAATGGACCATTTGCTGGCAAACCTCAGGAGAGAAAATTACAACGAGGAAAGATACAGTAGAAGTAGAAACACGTGATTAAATTATACAAAGAATATATAGAAAAATAATATAGTGTATAAATTATAAGTAATACAGTGATTTACAGTAATATGACAGGAAATGAGAAGTTATCCTTCACTCAAACATTCTTTCTGGCAAAATTGAAAAGCATATATTTTGCAGAGAGGGTAAGGAGGGTGGGGGAAGAGGTAGGGTATGGAGTGAAATTAGGTATATTTGTAAATCTGACAAGTTTATGAAATTATTTATTTGAAAGGATCAAACAGCATTGGTCAGACGAGGAAATAACTGAAAGATTTGAGGAATATTTTGAAGGAAGACATGTCTGTAAGTAAAGCTAGCAAGTATCAGATGTAGGGAATAAAGACTGTCATCCCACTTGGAGGGAATGCAAGCGACTTCTCAAAATTATGCTTTGAATAGATATATTTAGGTGGACCTTGCTTGGTTTGTTTTTGTGAAGTGATTTGGATTATGAAAGCAATATTGTGACTTTTATATAGAGCAGCTGATTATTAAGCTTTCTATCCAGGAAATTGTCTATGCTTTAGCTGGACAAGAGCCGCAGGTAGTATACACAGATAATTTTGAGTATTCTGCTCACTGTGTTTGATTTGGTGTGGAGGTAAACTGCAGTGACATGTGAAAAATTAAGGGACTCTGAAGAAGTAGAAAGACAATTTTATTGTGCATTTGTTGTGTTATTTTACTTAAGGCTTGTGGGTGGGACTAGGTAATTTGGTCTCTTCTATGTCTTTTGAGTTATTTGTTCACATTCCTCTTTTAAATGCCATTTCTGTATACTAATAAGTGCAGCTAAACTCAAACCAGTATATTACATTTTAAATTAAATTAAAAGCAGTGTTTTTTAGTGTATTATTAGTCTTGCTGTTTGGGAAAATTTATATTCTGACAGTTTGGGAAAATTATATTCTGACAGTTTTTTTTATTATGTCTGAAACATTATTACAATGAATTATAACTGATATCACATGGGAAGCATTGCTTTTAACTGTTTTGAGTTAGTAAGGTTTTGTATTTTTTCTGATATGTTACAGGGCCGGATTTACGAAAGCTTGCACGGAGTTGTAGAGTAAGACTTCAGACAGCCAATATGTCTGCCGAGCGATCCAGCAACAGCCGGCAGGGGCGTGCATGAGAGCTTCTAAAGCTACTCTTGCATGGACAAGCGTCATGGTATGCAAATTACCTCATTTGCTGCTGAAAGCTATGCAAGTGAGGTAAATTTGCAATCCAGGAAACACTAACCTGTCCGTGGAAGAGTAGTGTTATTTGCAGAAATGTACTCTGTCGGTAACGGAGTACTGTTCTGCAAATTGCTAAATGAAGCTATGACAGCTCCAAATAAAGGATGCATCCAGTTGAGGAAGCATGCCAATGGCCAAATATAAGACCATCGGCATTTTTAAATGTTTAAAATTATTAAAATCTAATTTCTTCCCCCGATCTCCGATGTTTAAGCGCAGCGCCGCGCAAATGTGTGGCGCTTAAAAAACAATAAAATAATTTAAAAATAGCCACACATAGGCATTTTCACTAAAAAGCTTATCCTGCCATGCAGGTGAATGGCAGGCTGAAGACAACATGGCTACTGAGTAGTGGTTGCTAAGGGAGGGAAGCTCAGTGTGAGAGATGTAAACGCAACTTAACTCCCTCACACATACCAGTTGGGGGGGGGGGGGGGTCACATACTGAACAGTCACAGCCAGCAGGACAAATGTAGACAAACGCAAACAAATGCTGTATCATGCCCTCTGAAGGGGCATATGAGTAACCTCCCCCCAGGCCTATGCAGATAACTGCAGACCAGGCAGTGTGATGTGGGATGGGTAGGCTATGAAGTCGCAAACTGATATGCATGTAATTGGAAGCTAAGGTCTATAGTGCAGTGGTATGCCTCAAGCCAGTACGATAGGCAACAGTACAGACTGAAATGGAGTACCTGACATAGCAGTGCAGGCCTAGCAAATGTGTATGTGTCAGGTGAACCCTTCATCCTATGTACACCCACAGTAACAATCAGGTGTGCTCCCCCAGGTAGAAATGTACAAATAATAGCTGTCCCCACTGTATGTAGAATGACTCGTGGAAGCCCTGCAGGCACACTGTGCTTCCTGTCACTGTACAACACAAAGGTGAGCCATGAAGTAAAAACCAACTTGATTTTCACACACACATAGTATATATGCTCATACTGGGCATGCTCACACACTTAGGCCATGTCTGAGTACAGCAGTGGGCCACACATATCTGGCAGTTGCAGCTCTTACTCCAGACACTTGTCACTATTCACCAATCCTGCCTTGTGCAGACACTGGTATGAAAACAGACCCATATAATATATTGGGCACCTGTCATAATCAAACTATGTACTCCAATTACTTAAGTTGTTCAAAGAAAGTGAAAAACCAA
Organism: Protopterus annectens; assembly: GCF_019279795.1. Classification (NCBI taxonomy): domain Eukaryota; kingdom Metazoa; phylum Chordata; order Ceratodontiformes; family Protopteridae; genus Protopterus; species Protopterus annectens. The sequence continues at coordinate 915,387,176 of NC_056741.1, read as the reverse complement.
AGAAGATCAATAATACTCCGATCAGTATCATCAAGAAACAATGAGCACTCTTAACATTATCCAAGCCATGGTCAAAGAGTCCATAGAGAACCTTGAAGCTTTCTTTCGCTATGTCATAAATATCAATGTAAACTCATATATGTTCTGAGTCATTGCAAACTATAAATGAGTACATGTACATGACTGACATTGCCAACATCTTGTCAGACAGGTTCATACATATTTACCCCTTTCTCTCTGACATAAGGGCCCATTATCATACCTGGAGATTGTGAAAACCCAGAAATCCCATATAGAATGGTTAAACAGCTCTTTCCAAACCTAAAAACACGGCGTGTATGGGATAACATGGTTTCCCTGGCTGTGTCATATGTGAACTCCAAAACAAACGGACCCTGCACCTGAACAGTCTGAGACTCGCCATCTGTACAGGATATGAAACTGTTGAATGGGTTACAGCAATGTTTGGCACACTCCACGACTGATGGTGCACAACCGACCATGGGTACTATTGTCTTATAAGCCTAATAAGCCTGATGTGCAAGGCCATGGAGTCCATCATTATGGAACTCATAAACAGAGCTATTGAGAGCCTACAAACGCCCAACCCTACCCACTTTGGTTTGGTCAGGGGCAGATCATGGTTCCTTAACCTGCTAGACAGTTTTCAAGGCAGTCACCCAGGACATGCATCAATGAAATGAGCTACACATGGACTACATAGACCTTGAACAACCCTTTTCCAACATCCCACACATGTTGTATCCACAAAATCAACAACCTGAGTTAAGAATTGTGGTCTTCTGTTCAAGCTGGTAAAAACTGCTGTCCCCCATGGCTCAGTCCTGGGACCCCTCCTGTCTGGTATGTACTTTTCAGAAATACAGTCAAACACGAGGGCTATGTTTAGCAAGGTTTGTGAATGACGACAAAAAGGTTGTCATAATCGATGTGTGGGACAACAGAGACATCCTTAAAAAGGGTCTTGGTCAGACAGATGTGGTGTCAAACTTATGGTCTCGAGCTACAGTCATACAAATACCACATAGGTGTCAACACCCTAAATATGGAGGTAATAATAAGGGATCTATGGACAAATGTGGATAGTCATCACTACTTCCAGAAACACATTCACAAAGTGGTTAGAAAGTTATGCTATATGTTCCCACAAACTGCCAAGGTCTTTGCATGTAGGTCAAAGGAGGTTCCCTCTACTCTTCAGTCATCAGACCCATCATAGAGTACCACAACACACTTGCGATGAATCTGACTAGGCACCTTCAGCAGCTGGAAAGACCACTGACGTACCTCAACAAGAGCATTACTGGCCTCAAACAGTTGCCCCATGCAGCAAGACTGAATTTAACTCCGTCTGTACTCTGTTGCATACTGTCTACTCAGGTGATCTCTGCCCAACAAGACAGGTCCATGTCCAGTGCAGAACGGATGTACATGTGCTATCTGAAGTTATCCCAAGCTCACTGTACTACATGCTCTAGGGATATCATCATCACAGCAATAAATAGAACATGTTGGAGGGATACATTAATAACTCGCAGACTTCCCTCTCTTTGGAACAGGCTCCCTCCCAATATTAAGCTGAGTCCCTCACTGACGCTCTTCCAGAGGAGCCTTGATGAGTGTATGTGAAACTGAGCTGTCACACCATGGATCACTTCATCAGCTGTACTACACAGAGGCCTAGGGAACTAACTCCATGGGTGGTGATAGCTGCACACTCTGGCTATATTATACACAGTATAATAAGCCAAATATGGATGGGCAGAGATGTGTGTAAGAGGGTGACCATGACAGGGAGCCATCCAGGACTGTCCCACCCAGCAGACATCCCAATGGCACAAAAGACATGAGGTGCACATCTCACCCAGTGTACATAACCACCAGTATCTGTAAGCATTACAGTGTATGTGGTCCATGCGCCTGCTGTACAACAGGACGGTACAATGAAGTACATATCTACTATCTGTAGACAGTCCCTGTCACACATACCTATGAACCTATCTTCAATAAGGCATATGTTGGCTTAGGCAACTACAACCCCATTGGGTAGTCTCCCAAGCCCTCGTTCTAATAATTAGTACCCTAAGTCCCTTTCTAGTGGGGCTGCTGATGTGATGCCTGGCGTGAATTGTCAGTTTCCCATCCACTTATCAAGGTTCTTATTGAAGAGTGTCAGCGAGGGGCTCTGTCTGATGTACATTGGGACTCTGTTCTGTAGTAAGGTAAGTGTCTGGGATGGTACTCTATCCCACCAGCATGTTGTATTCATTGTTGTGAGGAGGTTCATATCCCTAGAGTGTGTAGGGTGACTCAGTTTTGTTATCTGTAGATGGAGCATGCTCAGCAGTTGTGTTGGGCATGGCTCTGTATATTAGGCAGAGTGTGCCTCTGAGTAGGCGGTACGCAACGAAGAACAGATTTAGTTTTAGCAGTTGTGTTGCATAACACAACTGTTTGAGGCCAGTAATCCTCTTGGTGAGGTACCTCTGTGGTCTCTACAGCTGCTGGATATGCCTAGTCGAGTACATCCAAAATGGTGCATTGTACTCTATGATGGGTCTGATGACTTGAGAGCAAAGGGCCACCACTACCTCTTTGAATCCTGATGCAAACTCTTTGTTGATTAGGTGGGCCACATAGGATTTCCCAATCACTTTGGCAACATGGTTGTCAAAGGAAAGATGACTATCTACTTGTGTCCCCAGATCCCTTATTACCTTGTCTGATGGGTTTGATGACTTGAGAGTAAAGGGCCACCACTACCTCTTTGGATCCTGATGCAAACTCTTTGTTGATTAGGTGGGCCACATAGGATTTCCCAATCACTTTGGCAACATGGTTGTCAAAGGAAAGATGACTATCTACTTGTGTCCCCAGATCCCTTATTACCTTGTCAGTTTTAAGGGGGTAACACCTATGTGGTAGTTCATGTGTACTTTGTTTTCACCAAAGGGGATCACTATGCATTCCTCCACATTGAGCTTGAGGCCATGATTCTGACACCACATATCTGTCTCGAGTCCCTTCTGGAGAATATTTGTGTCCTCCGGGGAATCTTTTATGGCAAACACTTTACAGTTCCCAGCAAACTTAGTCAACCACAACCGTCCTGTGTTGGCATGTACATTTGAGAAGTCTATACCAAACAGGAAGGACCCCAGGACTGAACCCTCAGGGCCACCAGTTGTTACCGGTGTAGAGTCTGACATGTAGCCAGCAACTCTTACTATCTGTGAGACAGTTTGCAATCCATCTTGTGATGTATGGATTCATGCCCAGATTGGTGAGTTCTTCTATGATACCTGACTGGGGAATGGTGTCAAAGGCTGTATTGAGGTATAGGTAGGCTGTGTTGAACTAATTTCAATCATCTGTAGCCTGGGTAACTGTCTCAAAGAAATCCACCCAGTTCAGGAGGAGTGATCTGCATATGATGAAGCCAAACTGGGTGTGCTCAACTGTGTGAAGGTTCACCATCTCTTTATTGGTGACTTCCATTATGATTGGCTCCATTGCCTTAAAGAGCAGACTCGTCAGGCTCATAGAGCATGAATGCCAAGGGGTTTTTGTGGTTCCACCCCTGTAGAGTGTGAAGAACGTTGCTGTGCAACATTCTATGGGTACATATCCTGTACAGAGCATGTAGAGAGAGGTGTAGGTATCCTTGATGAATATGGATACATCCCCACCCTGTGCTATGATCCAGGTCCTGATGCTGGAAGGTATGGAATTAGTAATATCCTGGTAGTGCTGGTGTGCTCTCTGGAGCCTTGAACTAGGTTTCTGTTACTGCACAGATATCCGTATTCTCCATACTGAGATGTGCCTCGAGTGTGTGCATCTGGAGGCTGAGACCTCTGGCAATGAGTAGCATTTGGCTAACTTTGTAGTTATTTGTGTTGGTTATTTTGTCCTGAGTGACCAGTGTTCCACACCTGAAGTCAATGGCTCATTGGTCCCATCTGACCATAAGCTAATTACCCTACATATCCACATTCTGGACCCACCCCCCTTTAAGGAAACCATGTTAAAAAAGGTCTCCAAAGCCAATTTCATGCTTCTTAAGACAGAAGTACTGAACTTCAGGACACCCATGCAGATGGACAATACTGTTAAGACTACTGAATTCTTAGCATGATGCATACAAAGTGCAATTGTGATCACAATTGCAATTTATAAACACTTACATGAGTGTATGCATCATGCTATCCCAAACAGAACCAAGACACTATCCTCCAAGAAAAGGAAGCCAATCTGGTGGTCCCCTGCCATAAACAAACGGCACAACAGAAGGATGAAACTGTTGCAAAAGAGGGTAAAATCCCATGAGTGGAGGAGCTCCCTGGTCAGCCTCAGGAAGAAGCTGCGATCCCTGATAAAATCCTCCAAAGCTAGTTATGAAAACAAAGGCGACACCAGTTCTAAAGATAACCACAAAGCATTCTATAGCTATGTCAAGAATCTCAATGGCAACACTCGGATCTGCTCTGAGTTCCAGCACAATGGCACTGAATATACAGACCTAACTGATATTGCCAACAGCCTGCCAGATAGGATCAGTGCTAACTTTACCCCCCTCTCACCCATGAAAGAGCACATCATTATACTGGAAGAATGTAAAGTTGCTGCCATCATGGCTGCACAGGTAAAAACCACTTTCCAAAGCCAGGAACACAGCATCCATGGGACCAGATTACATCCCAGGCTGCATTCTACAGGAACCACAGAAGGAACTGGCACCACACCTACATACCATGTTCAATCATAGCCTCACCTCAGGCTTTGTGCCTGCTGAATGGCGCACAGTGACTGTTATCCCACTACACAAGGGGGAGCCACCACGGACCCCGGGAACTAGCGCCCCATTAGCCTGATGAGCCTGGTCTGCAAGGCCATGGAACTTATGAACAAAGACATTGGTAATCTCCAAACTCTGGACCACAACCATTTTGGGTTTGTAAAAGGCAGATCATGTCTCCTAAACCTGCTTCTTTGAAGCAGTCACCAAAGCCGTAGACAAGGATAAGGTGGTTCACACAGCCTATCTAGATCTTGCCACGGCTTTCAACACCATCCCTCACTCTGAAATTATGGATAAACCCACTAAACTAGGTATAAATCCCTATGTCACAAGATGGGTTGCCAACTGGCTGACACCACCCACACTGTGAAAGTAGCAGACTCCAAGTTTGACTTAGGCTGTGTGAACCACCTTATCCCTGGTCCAATCTAGATCTTGCCACGGCTTTCAACACCATCCCTCACTCTGAAATTATGGATAAACCCACTAAACTAGGTATAAATCCCTATGTCACAAGATGGGTTGCCAACTGGCTGACACCACCCACACTGTGAAAGTAGCAGACTCCAAGTTTGACTTTGGACCAGTGACAAGTGGAGTACCACAGGGTTCAGTCCTGGGTCCTGTCCTGTTTGGTATCTACTTCTCTGAAGTACAGGTTAACATGGAAGGTCTCTGGCTAATGAAGTTCCCAGATGACTGCAAACTAGGAGCCATAATCGAGACTAACGATGTGGACATCCTACAAAAGGGCCTCACTTAGACATATGCCTGATGTCAAAGCCATGGCCTCAAGCTCAGTGCCAAAAAGTGCATTGTCATCCACTTTGGTAAAAATACTGCACCCATGAACTACAACATAGGTGGTAGTATACTTGACACTGAAAGTGTGCTAAGATACCTTGGGACAGTAGACTCTCCTTTGATAATCACATCGCCACAGTAGTCAGGAAATCCTTCTACGGGGCACACCTCATCACAAAATTTGTCTCGTGCAGAATAAAAGAGGTCATTGTTCCCCTCTACTCATCACTCATTAGATCCATTATAGAGTACAATGCCCCTTTTGATATGTACCTCACAAGGTCTACAACAACTGGAAAGCCTGCAGAAATACCTCACAAAGAGGATTAGCGGCCTCAAATACATGCCATGCACAGACCGTCTCAAAACACTACAGCTTTACGCATATCACCTACTCAGAGGTGATCTCTGCCTAACATACAAAGCTATGTCAAACACAGAGCTGTTGGACATGCTCCACTTAAAGAAATCCAATCCCTCCGAGTGTCGGCCCCAAAACCCAGACTGAAATACTAAAGGAGGGGTTGTATCCATTTTCATAAATGATACCCACACCTCCAGGTTAGTGGCACAGCACGAGGCCTTGGAGACCATGAAGTGCAATTAACATTGGGCAAAGCTGCTTATCCAATCGTAGCCTGCTATAGATTACATACCTTGTCTCGGGACCCTCACACAGTATTCCTGGGAACACTGGGAAATATAAAGGTCCTACCAAACACCATGATATGAGGAGATTTCAACTACACAAACAGTGACTGGGAGAATTACTCAAGTACAAAGTCCTTTGCCCAATGCTTCCTAGAGTTTATAAACTCAAATGGCCTGGAACAGCTGGTCACCACGCCCACTAGAGGTGACAACATACTGGACGTGATCATCACCAACCTGGAGGATCAGTGTTCCACACCAGAGGTAAACCCCTCGCTGGTAATATCAGATCATGAAGTAATCACACTGACCCCCCCCAGTCAACAAAACCACTGTGAAAAACTTTTCAAAAGCAAATTTCACACTTCTCAAGACCAAAGTGGAAAGTTTCAAAGCCCCCATGCTACAGGATAATGTTATCCAATCTGCAGAATCCTTTACAAGTGCATTCTATGAGCATCTACAGGGATGCATGGATCAAGCCATCCGAATTAAAACCAAGACTCACTTCTCCAAAAAGAAGAAACCAATCTGGTGGTCCTTGCCCATAAATAAGCTACACAACAGGAGGAGGAAATTGACACATGATAGAGCTAAATTCCAAAAAGGAAAGGCATCACTGATCATTATTAGCAAGAAACTACTATCAGTCATAAAATAATCCAAGTCCAGTTTCTAAAGAAAAATTGGTGAGGAATCTAAAGATAACCACAAAGCCTTCTTTGGCTATAGCGAACATTTAGGTGGCAACTCTCAGATATGCTTTCAACTACTGCAAAATGGCAAAAAATACACTGAACCAACTGACATTGCCAACATCATGGTGAAGTTCACTGCAAACTTCACCCCCCTCACCCCCAAAAGGGCCCATGTCCATTCCAGAAGAGTGCAGAGCCCCAGACTTCATGGACATGCAGGTAAAAACAGCCCTCTCCAAAGCTAAGAACACAGCATCAATGGGATTGGATGGTGTCCCAGGCTGCGTCTTACATGAGCTCCAAAAGGAACTAAACCCTCACCTACACTCACTGTTCAGACTCAACCTTACCACAGGCTATGTACCCAAAGAATGGTGTACAGCAACAAGTCATCCTGCTCCACAAAGGTGGTGCCACAACAGAACCTGGGAACTATTGCCCTATAAGCATGACCAGCCTGGTCTTTAAAGCTATGGCACGAATTATCATGGAACTCAAAAACAGAGACATTGGGAACCTTCAGATACTGGACCCTACCCAATTTGGCTTTGTTAAAGGCAGATCCTGCCCCCCTAAACCTAGTTTACTTCTTTGAAACAGTTAAAAAGGCCATAGATGAAGGGAAGGTAGTCCACACAGCCTACCTGGACCTCACTAATGCCTTTGACACCATTCCCCACTCTGGCATCATAGACAAGCTTACCAGCTTAAACATTAACCCCTATGTCACGAGATGGGTGGCCAACTGGCTCACGGATAGAACACACATGGTCAGAGTTGCAGGTGCCATGTCTGACTCTAAACCAGTCACAAGTGGCATCCCACAGGTTTCGGTCCTGGGACCCCTCCTGTTCAGTATATATGTCTCTGAGGTACAGGCAAGCACAGGAGAACTATGGCTGACCAAGTTCCCAGATGACTGGGCCATAATCGACTCTCTGGCTGACGCAGACATCCTCCAGAAAGGTCTTGCAGAGACAGCTGCCTGGTGTCAAAACCATGGCCTCAAGCTGAATGGCAAAAAATTCATAGTCATCCCCTTTGGAAAAAACAAAGTGCCCACAAATTACCACACAGGTGGTAATCCACTAGGTACAGAAAATGTATTTGGGGACCCAGGTAGATAGTAACCTCTCCTTTGCTAATCACATTGGAAAAGTGGTTAGTTATTCCTTCTATATAGCCCACCTAATCACGAAAGGGTTCACCTCTAGATCGAGAGGTCATTGTGCCCCTCTAGTCATCACTCATTAGGCCCATAATAGAGTATAATGCCCCATTTCGTATGTACCTTAATTGGCATGTTCAACAGCTGGTAAAACCACAGAAGTACTTCACCAAGAGGATCATGGGCCTCAAAGAGATCCCCTATACAACTCGACTAAAGAAACTCCAGCTCTACTCGGTTGCTTACTGCCTGCTCAGATGTGATCTATGCCTGACATATAAGGCCATGTCCAACCCGGAATTAATGGACATGCTCCACCTCAAGAAAAACAAATCTCTTAGAGCCACACGCTCCAGTGAATTAAACCTCCGCAAAGCAATAAACAGGACGTGCTGGAGGGATAGATTCTTGTCCCAGAGACTTCCCTCACTCTGGAATAGAATCCCAGTTGATGTTAGGCAGAGCCCCTTGCAGACTCTCTTTAAGAGGAATCTTGATGAGGGGATGGAAAATTGTAATTTTACCCCTGGGATCACTTAAGTGGCCCTGCTAGACAGAGGCCCAGGAAACTAATTTAAAAGGGAGGCGAAAGCCAACACATTCTGGCAAGGCTTATAAATGCCCTTGGGCAGATAGCCTAGTACCTACCTGTGAACCTATGAACCTACACGCTCTAGAGACCTAAACCTTGTCACCACAATAAACGGAACATGCCGGAGGGATAGATTCCTGTCCCACAGACTTCACATACTCCAGAATAAACTACCTATCTATATCAAACAAAGCTCCTCATTAGCACTCTTCAAGGAAAATCTTGATTATTGGATAGGAAATAGGAAATTCACCCTGAGTATCACTTCTGTGTCTCTGCATGACAGTGGCACAGGAAAATTTAAATTTCTTGGGTGGCAAAGGCCAGGGTACCTTTTTGGCTGGCCTTGTATAGGCCCCAGGGCTGATAGACTAGTACCTACCTATGACCTTTGAGCCTTGCCTAAAAAAGGTAACATGGGGACAGCACAAGCCTTGGCCAGTATTTCAGAAGCATAGGGGTGACAGGTGCAAACCATCTGTAGTGAAGCAACAAGGCTTGTCTATCATGTCATCACAGGCAGACAGAGACTGGATCCCCTTTGAATGACACCAGAAGCTCAGCCAATTGTTGAAGTTTATCATCTTTCTGTTATATTGCAGTATCATGTAGGTGAAGGTAATATGCTACTCAAGGTTTGACCCTGTGTGTGCCAGCATGTGGTGCATCAACCCATATATGATATGGTCATGGCCTATGCATACAATACACTCACAATACACCTAGTATGATAAGCCTGCTGAGGTTCGCAAATGTGAAAACCTTTGTGCAAACTGTCAGCAAGTAATGTCTGTATTGCACCCTGTAACTCCATATTGCTTGCTGAAGTGTAAAGATGTACTTAGTTTGGATTAAGAACACCGCACTTGCCAACTGTGTGTGTCTCCCTGGGGAGAAGCAACCTTTTTGGAGACTACTCAAACACCTTAAAAGTGGTATACTCATCTTTGTCAAGTCTGATGATGTCACCATCCTACAAATTATACCTGTGGAAAGGTGTAATCCTAATAATGTGTATAGCGCGTTGTGTAAATGCGTACTGCTGTCGTGTCATAATGTAGTTAGGAAAGAGTTTGAATCTCACTCTTGCTGACGTGTGTGTGTGTGTGTGTGTCTGTGCTCCAGGTGTGTGACACCGTTGGCCAATGTGGAGTAGGTTTTGATTTCTATAGTGTATGACCTATCACAATGACAACTGTATGTGCATTACACATGTAAGGTAGCTGTGGGGCAAATCTGTATACATACATGTGACCTCAAGTATTTCATAGGTGGGTACTCTGCTTTCTCCATGAACGAATGTGTTTATCTTTGCCAGAGCGTGCTGACGCTTTCCAGACCTTAGGTCACTTCTGTATGCTTGTGACCAGCTTAGCCACTGCAGTGTTCCCTGGTTTATGGCTTCAGTTTCACATCCAGTCATCACGGGAGTGTGAGTGAGGGTTTATGCTTGAGGTATATTTGAAACCTGTTCCAAAGCAAGCAAAGTCTAGCAAAGATGACTAATCCATTATAGGTGTGCAACAACCTCTGTGGATCTGCATGCAAACCCTTTATTGCTTATGTGCTCCACAGTGGGATTTCCAAAACCCTTTGTTAATGTGATTATCAAAGGAGAGATTACTTAACACATGGCTCATTTTGGGGGCTACTACCTATGTGGTACTCTGGGGATACTTTGTTTTCTAAAAGTGGATAAATATTCTTTCTTAGGCTTATAGCTTTACAGCATGAGTTTGACACCAGGTATCTATCTGTATGATACCCTTTTGGAGGATGTGTGTGTCATCTGGAGAATAAAGTATAGCCCACCGTATGCATTTTCATCAAACGTGGCAGACATATCCCTACTTTGTTTGCTTGTACCTAAGAAAGCTATATGCCAAACAGGAGTGGTCCCAGGACTGAGTGCAGGTGAATACCACTTGTTACTGGCATAGAATAGTACATGGTTTATGTATGCAAGCACACAGTTCCACCATATGGCTGCCATGTACGGGGATTTGTGGGACAGCTACAGACTGTACCTGGCAGGCTTTACAGATCATCATCTCTGGCCGTGGATATGGAACCTGTGCCTGGCAGGGGTGCTACAGACAGTATCGGGTACTAATCCAGACCGGGTACTATCCTCAGAGGTTGACATATGTCCACTGGATCCAGGTCCCTGCTGGGACTGACCAGAGCCACGTGCACATGGTCTTCTAGGACGGTGTATGGACAGCCCTTCCCAACATTGCTGGGGCTGGTACTGGCACTGTGGGAGCAGCTGTGACTTGCTTGGACGTCCACGGTGACCTCCAGCTGCTGATGTTGCTGGCATACGTCCACGTCGATGTCTCAACTGTCCCGCACTGTCCTGACACATGGACATGACATTGTGTAGGATATCTAATGTCTCACCCCAACGTCCATCAATGACCTCAGTGTAATTACGTATGGCACCTGCTAGGTCACGGATTCCGCCATTTGTAGAGGTGTTATGCGCCCTCTGTGCCCTTGGTCCCTGTCTGGTGGACAGCTTGGAACATGCGTGTGGTTGAAAGAGTTGTGGCACGTCTACCAGGGGCATGATGACCTGTAGTGCTCTGATGAGAACCCCTGGGCATCTGCCTGTGTGGTACTGTTCCAGACATCTGGCTGCTGTGTCCAGATAACATGTGCCATAGATACCACACTGTCCTGGCCAGTGCCAACAGTACATTGTCCCTCAGCTAAGGGCAGTGGTGATGATGGATGTACAGGCAGTATGACTGTGTGCATGGATGGGGTAGAGACTTGTGTACTGTCAATTGTGGCCCAACAACAGACCCTGACAAACCTGCCTGTGCCTCAACACACATATCCTTATGATCACTGTCTGTCTCAGTGACATCAGGTTCCCTGCTGTACTGAACCAGCCCCACCTCAGCACCTGTGAGAGGAAAACAGGAAACACACTTGAAAACCTGAACATGTCAGACCCCATGCAAACATGCACACACACAAATACAATCCTCCCTAAAGCAGGCGCGCACACACACACACACACACACACACACACACACACACACACACACACACACACACACACACACACACACACACACACACAAAACACCAGCAATCTCAGAACATACACAACAGGTGATGGTGGGGTACAGTATCACAAGCAAAACAGTCATATCACACATGTCAGCATGCAGGACATGTGTTGCTCAACAGCATGCAGTGCAAGTGTAGATGGTCCTTGTTACTAATGCTGTACATGGCTTTGATGCATGTGTTTTGTTATTAGGTGATTGGCCTCCCTCTGGAACGCAATGCATACATGGACACAACATTGCTGTGTAAGTATTCAAAACTCTGTAGTGCACCCTATCTCACAGGTCTACATACCATAACTGGATGTGTATCTGTGTGTCAGATAGGTATCCAATGCTGATTACAGCCTCTGTGTCTTTAGCAAATAATTGTGGACACAGTTTTAGCACATGCATGATCAGTGGTGCATATATAATTGATGGAATACCATTCGTCCACATACCCAATGTACAGTAGTTATGGTGAGTGTAGATCATATTGTGGACATGCCAGTGTCATCCATGACATGGCGTGCTAAAACACAACTGCATATTTAAACATCACACATACCCAGTGTGTGTCATATGACCTAGCCACTCAATAGTATCACAAGACATATATGTGTCAGTTGTGCAAATGGTGATTTGGTATGCATATTGTTTAGAGGTGCATATGTTTGCACACACACAACATTGAGGTGTAAAGCAATGAAAGCTGTGTGTAGTACTATGGTTACAATAACTGGATGGGGTATAGTACCATAGGCCATCATCATGAAGCATCATGTGGTCACTCAAGGCTACAAATGTTTCCCAAACCAGCACTAATCCATGCTGTACCGGAACTGTACTACCTTGGCTACATTCACCATTTCACAACCAGTTGTTACATGGGTTTGTAAGGAGGCCAATAAGGAGCATTCCCTGACGTGAATGTGTAGTGTGGTTCAGAGTGTTTAAATGCCCCATGATAGGCCTCTACCCCTCAGGTATATTATGTGTAATGTGTGGATCAGATTGAGGATACTGGAGTGCGTCTTTACAGAGGGTTTGTGAATCCTGTATGTGTAGCATGCTAAAATACTCTGTGTATGACATAGTTGTGTATGTTATGTTATGTGCATGTTGAGTATCAACTTTGCCTATCCAATGGTCACTACAGTGTAGCCACATTTGTTTGAGATGATCTGGGTATTGCATGTGTTTGAGGCAGCTAATCACATTAGTGGGATGTGCGTGGTCTTACACCAAACATGCACAGCATGCATTATGGGTAGGTGTGTAACATGTGTACATGGCCTTCACCTTAACTATGACATACGCTTTTTTTATTTACAATAAATGTAGAACACACTTACCAGCATCTGTCCGCTGCCTTGATGTCACCCCAGAGCAGACCTCCCAACCGTACCGAATTACTCGGATTTTACCGAGTTTTGGGGTCCAAATGAAGGGGTGCCACGATTCCCGAGTGGTACCCCTTCATTTCATTGTTTTGCTTTTTTATTTTTTAATTTATCGGCTGTGCTGGCGTCATCCGTGGGTGATGGCGTCAGCTCAATCAAAACTACCAACCAGTCGAATTGAGCTCAAGGAGCTCACATCATCATTCCGGCTGGCTCAGTCTGTGAGGAATTACAGATAACAGGCAGCAACACTAATGGCAGTTTCTGTTCAAGCATTGTATTTTGCTTTGTTTTACTGCCGAAATAGGTTGGATTTGCTTTGTTTTTTATTTTTGCTGCCTGCCGTGCGAATTAAACTGTTGCAGGACTTGCTTTGTTTTTTTTGCTGCTAAGAGCGGGCTGGCTTAAGCGATTGCAGGCTGCGAGAATGGGATGAAGTCACTTGGAGAATTAGGTAAGGATTGGAAACAAAGTGTGTGTGGTACTGAGACAGCTGTACTGTACTTCAATTACTTGTTTTTTTAGACTTAGACGCACACCATGCTGTTGGGACTAGTTACTGTTCGCTGTTGTTCGGGGGCTTTGCAACTGCTTTGCGAGCTAGTGTAAATCCTTTAGCTGTATTTAAAGGGAGTCCTGCTGCTCTTTATTCACATATGTTATGTAGTTAATGCCGCTGTAAGAAAAATGCAGTGAGTTTATATGTTTAGGGAAGAGACGAGTTTTGATTCTCCACGTGTCTTTATATGTAACCGGTAACTGAATCCTGTTTTTTTAAGGTCAATGCTGTATTTCAGCATTTTGTTTTCGTGATTCCCAAGCTTTGATTGTTTTATTTCTGTTTTGCGGCTTCAGCGTCGACTTTTTAGTAGGCCTGTTGGTACTCTGTTGGAAGACTAGCTGTGTGTGCAAGGTTTCTGTTCCTGGCTGTGGCAGCAATGTTGGCATAAATCCATAAAGGTTCTTAGTGTGAGGTGAATGTGTAGTAGCCTTTTTTTTCTTTGCTCCCTGACTTTGTGCTGAAAAAGGAATCCGTTGTTTGGGCATCTGCACAGGGTGCCAGATCACCAGTTGAGCTAGCCATGGTTCTACTGGAGTGCAGGTGCTAGTTTTCTTTCTTCAACAGAAAACACGTTTCTGGCTAAAAGTCAGGTTTCAATTGAAATAATATAAAACCTAAATGAAGTATTAGGCAGACAGGTAAGAGGGTAAGAGAAGACGAGCAGAAATATAAATGTTTGGAATATTGTACAGACTTGTGTAGTTAATTTATTAATAGAGGCTAACAACAGAAACAAGAAATAAAGGAGTTTCTGTTAATGAGTAAAGAAGGATTTTAATACCTGCAGGGCAAAACAAACTTGATTCAATGTATGCTGGGAGTTAAAATAAAAGTGACATCTTACAGAATGTCAGAAGCACAACAAAAGCCTATAAAAGTAGTAAAGAAATGGTATGAAATACTGATAAAAGGGGAGTTAAAATCAGGGCAAAGACCTACACCATCAGTTCTAAAAGTAAAGAAAAATTGATGAAATAATCAGGGTTTGTAGCAATTTTAAGAGGCTGAACAGCATTTGCATTTCAGACTTAGAAAGCTACCCATTGTGTAGAACTGAGGAAATACTAACAATTTTTGGAAAAGGTAAGAACTGCACTACGGGGATACAGCCATTTAAAATGCAGTGGCTGGAACTGATGTACCTCAATGCAAATGGCAGATCAAGATTATATAAGCCACTGAAGGGACATGAAGCACATGATTTCAAGCTGTGTGTGGGGGGGGGGGTCAGTTGCAGTATAGTTTAGAAGATCTGAACAAATGAAGTATTCAAATATCCATATTAATGTAAATATTGTAAATAATGCTGCAGTTTGTGCATAGAGTGCATTACTAGAAGAGGGATTGTAAATAAAAAATGCTTTCTCTAAACATTTGCTGTAAATAAGAACAATTATTTAAGAAAAGAAAGAAATGTCTGTTGTAATAGCCGAAAAATTGTTGCTATAACTTTACATGAAAACATTGCCTTAAGAGTAGAAAGAAACCTTGCAATATTATGTGGAACAGGTTTGTTTAATGAAGCAATTAATAATATATATATATATATATATATATATATATATATATATATATATATATATATGTGTGTGTGTATATATATATATATATATATATATATATATATATATATAAAATCACAGCATGAGTGCGCTCAGTCTTCCGTTTGAGTTTTCTGAGGTTTTATTTTGTAGCAGTTTTAGATCGAATTGTTTGGTTAAATGTTCCAAATCATATTTTATCTTTGTTGTATGACACCGTGTTGGCTATCTTTGGTATGTGGGGTATTGGTAGAGTTTATGCAAAATAGTAGTCACTGAAAGAATGCATCTTGTGCAAGTACTTTGACTGCCATGCTAGCGTTAGTTGTAACATGCTCCTGTAATTTGACATAATTTTCAAGTGATGAAATAGATTACTGCTATAATTGCCGCGTGTTCATGAAACATTTATATATTTTAGTTTGCTGAAAGTGATATAGGGGAGTCTGTTAATGTGATCTTGCTTCAAGGACAAATACAAGAGTTGGCTTTGGTGTGTGCTTAATGCTTATACATAGGTCTGTAGCAGAAGGCATTCACTTGCACACGGCTAAGTAATTAATTGTGTATGATTTGCTGTGTGTTTACCTAGCTAGAAGAGCTGTACATTTTTTATGCAGAGAATAGCAAAGAGAAGACTCAAATCAATTTTATAGTGCACCTGTCCAGGAAGTGAATTCAATGTATTCTGATAGTTTTTACAGTTGGTGTTATTTAGTCAAGGGCATGTTTAATCTTGTTGACCTGAGAAGCCTTATGTTGAGGGCTTGTTGAAAAAGGCTACAAACACAGAGGTGTCAGCAAAAAATGATATTCTGATGTAATAAAGTTTATGCATACCTCTCAAGTGTACCTCATTACTAGAGATGTTCCTCATTTTGGCTACTAAAATGTCTATCTTCCTCAAAGTTCCACATTCTAGTTGAAGTTATTAGTAAGCTGTTAGTAAATGTTCCACATTTTGCTCATTTATTCCACATTATGGGTGACAGTGTTCCACGTTTGGTTAGTTGTTGGTAGTGGATTATAGCAGAAATGGTGCTATTGTCTTAAAATAAAAAATCTGTGACACAGATTAGTAAGTTGAGATGTTACTTATACAGGTGTATAAAACATTTATTTGTTTATCTATTGATATTTGATTGTGGGGAAGAACAATTTTATCAGATGCCCAGGGAGAAAAGCTCCAAATTATAGGTTCATAGGTACTAGGCTATTGGCCCTAGGGCCTATATAAGGCTAGCTAAAAAAGGTAACCTTGCTTTTGCCACCCAAGAAAATTACTTTCCTGTGCCCCTGTCGAGTAGAGCCACAGAAGTGATCCCCGGGGTGAATTTCCTATCTCCCATCCAATCAAGACTTTTCTTGAAGAATGCTAATGAGTACCTTTAGAACATTAATTTTACAATCTTCAAAGTTAAAGGCATCGGCAGTTTAAAAAATTATATCCCATTAGACATAGTATAAAATACATTGGTTAAGAATCGATACAAGGTATATGACAGTCATTTAATATTTAGAGATTTTAGGTAATTTGTAGAGAAATTAAAGGTAAGTTAGTTTAATATAAATAAGAATTGCAATATGAAGTGAGGGAAAAACCAAGCTTATGGTTAGTTTATAGCGAAAATCAGGGAAGTGAATTAGCAGTAAGTGGAAAAGGGTAGAGTAAGGTGGTATAAGGAAAAAAGATACTTTTTCACATTTAGAGACATGTAAAATAGTAGCAGTGTTGAAAATTTAAAACACTAATGGTAATAAATAAACATTTCTTTTGATAGATGAACAGAAACATTATATACAGGTCACTCTTCTAAGGGTGCCATATGTCGGTTGTCTTGTCTGTTTTTCAGTTTGCGTTTGAAAGTTGATATCCCACAATTCCACTGGGGTGGGTGGGGTTACATAATTATGTATGCAAATTACATGTTAATCAGCGTACAGATTTGTACCTATTTTTCATGGGCCTTGTCCAGATTTTTGATGTTTCCAGGTTGAGAGGTATGCCCCAGAGGGACCTGCATAGAGATGAGACAGTTTGTCAGTGGCCACAACTGTGGCGTTGCTACTGTTTGCAGTCTTACAGTACAACAACAGTTTACATTCACAAGGCTACAGATTATGTTCCAAATGATCAGTATTGCACAACAACAGGCTCCACATCTTCTAACTACACACTCCACATCTCACATATGCATGATCTACCAATACAGATAACAGTAGTCTACAGATATGCCATGTTACCTGCATGCTCCATGTGTGGTTGCTGGCTGGCTCCAACCTCCATTATGGTGTATGTCTGCTGCTGTTGTTGTTGGGCAGGTGCCACGAGGCTCAGGAGCAGCTCCTCCACTCTGGTGAGGGGGGAATGGATATTAACACCACCTCCTGTTGCAAGCTGTTGTCTCCGCACATCAGAAGCACGCTGACGGACATGTCTGAGTAGATCACTGCAGTGGTGACGTACCTGCTCATATGTCTGGTTATGCAGGCCTACCTCATTGACCCTCCATCACAATGAGTGTAAGGTCCAGTAAATGTATTACTATTATACCACACAACTTGTTAATGGCAAACCTGTGAGCAAAATATGTGCACAATTGGGAATATAGGTCGCATACTGCTGTAGTCCACTACAAATGTTGCTAGATATGCAGTTCTATGTTTTACCACACATATGACAGAGGACATGTTACAGACATACCCACACACACATCAGACATAATTACAGGACACAAAGGTATGGCAACCCAGATAAGCTTTACATGTATACTATACAGTACTTACAAAACATTAATCTTGGGGAATGTAATCTGTGATGAATACAGGGACCACACAAAACAGTGGATGCAAGCAATGTGGACATGCACCATACTTTGCTGTACAGGTCCAGAGCTTCAAGTAGTACTACAGTACACACAGGATTTGGATTCAACATCAGTACCAATCAATCATAGATGGTAGTGCTTTAGCCATCAATGACACACCCCAGTTAAAACCAAGGGACTTAATTACACTGATCCAAAAATCCCAATCCATGTCAGGCAGAGCCCCTCACTGACCCTCTTAAAGAGAAATCTTGACGAATGGATGGGAGATCGTAAGTTTACCCCTGGGATCTCTTCTGTATCGCTGCTCGACAGAGGTACAGTAAACAAACCTTAGAAGGGCTACCTTCTGTGACCTACCATACAAAGGCAGTCAACTAATCTAAAAGGGTGGCGAAAGCCAAACCTACTCTGGCTAGGCTTATAAATGCCCTAGGGCAGATAGCCTAGTATCAGCCTATGAACCTATGTATGCAATAGCACTTTTTCTGCCTAGCAACAGAATACACAGCTTTTGCTGGGATCAAAGCAAGGACCCATAATACCATGACATCAAAGCAAGGACCCATAATACCATGACATAAACAGTTTCCCACTAAGCTATCCCACAAATACATATCTTTGACCATCACATTCAGTCAACAGTACAGATAATTTATTGCAACAAGTAGATATGTGTATGAGTATATATGACTCTCTCTCTCTCTCTCTCTCTCTCTCTCTCTCTCTCTTATATACACACACATCCATTGGTGTACATATACATAAATATGTAGGCACATATACATTTCACCTTTCATAGTGGGAATATCAATTATACAAAGTATGTGAGGTGTACAGTAATGTAATAATGTTGCACAGTCTTGTGATAAATGCATTGAAAGTGTTCACAGCCCAGGTAGCTTTAGCAAGCCTCACTGGCTTCAACGTTGCAAACTGAACAAACCACCCACACTGTTTAACCACCACATGTCATATACCAGCACTGTATGCTGTCTTGTTTTGTCACACACTAAAACCTACATACAAATGTGCGCATACTAACCTTCACCAACATATGTATCTCCACCCTTCACAAACAGTTGCAATATGTCCCCTGCTCTATACACATATACAGATGTGAATATATATGACACATATATATTTCTCTGTATGTGTGTGGCATATGCAAACAAGGTCCACACTGTTGTAAGTCCCTGGACCTCACAGCTGAACAGTTGGGCCTTGCTGCAACACAAACGGGTGTCACATGTGAACACACACTAACATTAGAGGGGGTATATATAGCTACAAATGCTAGATAAGCATACTAGACTGCTACAGCAGTTGCCAATGCTAAGCTACACTTTAATATGACTATCATGCATGTGTTGCTCTGTCACACCCATGTTTATGTAATGGCAGCACTAATCCCCCCCAACAGCCGTTGGCCACACTACTGTACAGAACATAGATAACATGGATCAGATTATTGACCTTTAATACTGAGTTACACATTTCACAGGTATGTCCCACTGCCCACAGGTACACACTGAATTGTCCATAGCAGTAGTTAAGCAGGACATCTGTGCATAGATAAGTACTGCTGCCACATATGAATGGTTCACATTATGTAGATTACTATTCAAAAACATCTACTACATGCCAGTAAATACATATGTCACATACCTTTCCTTTGTATGATTTGGTATTATTTCTTTTTCCTTTTCTCTGTCTCTCTCTCTCTCTGTCTCTGCAGTAGAGTGATTGAGTTTGTTGGCAGCGAATGCAGCCTGCTTTTGTAGGTATTTGCACATGTGATGGCCTCTGCACCAATTAGTGGCCAACATTTGCTAATTGCATGCAGCCTGCTATGTAGTAATTGCAGTAATTGCTAACTCAGGTAGGTGTGGCCCTTTCAGCTTTCCAAGATGTAGATCATCCTTGTTTGCTGTGGACATCATTGTTTAAGACAGAAGGTAGGTATAGTTCTTGTATCAGAAGCTAATGGTGTAGCCAGTGATTTACATTTTGTACTCTGACCAAAATGTTGCTGCTTCCAGTGCACACTTGTCAGTGTAGAAATGTACTCATCCCTCAAAATGCTAACCCAAGATACATGGGAGGATGTACTTTATTTTCAAATTTTACAATTAACTGCTATACAAAGCTAGTTATTGAGATGTATTCCTTTGGCACAAGAATTGTTTGAGAACTGCTGTACTGTGAATATTCATTTACTTCTAAACAGTTTGTGCTTTTTTAGTGTTGACATTAGCACAAGCTGCTCAAGAAAACTGGACACATTTCAGTACTGTGAGTATGCTTACCTACATCCTTGGTAGACCCTGCACACACAGGTATATTCTACATTTGGGTAGGGGTGCAGAAGTACAGAGAGCGTACGTATTATTGTGTGAATTTTATCTTGCTGAACTTGCAGGGTTGCTGTGTAGTTTATCAAGGCAAGTAGTCTGTCTGCGTAACTCCCAACTGTGGACCTATCCACATGGTAGCCAGAGATTAGCTTGTTATTCGTCTGTGCACCACACAGGTCTTTTCAGCACTAGAGCAATGGCATTGTTACAGTTGGTTGCTACCAGTACATGGCTACATCCTTTTGTATTTCAGTGTTGTATTCCTACATAAGGGTATGCTTCTGGAACTCCTTCCAAAGCTATTTGCACAGTGTGTAACAGCAGAAAAGCTGCTATGCCTCTGTGTTTCTGCCTCTGACAGACCTCAAACACTCAGGTACATATTTGAACAGACTCGGGGGGGGGGGGGGGAGTAGAGAAAAAGTCAGGGACACCTTTAAAATATTAGTGCCATTAAGTTGAGACTTTGAGAGAACCAGAGCATATGGATTAATGAAGTGTCTAACTCTTAATTATTGTCATTACTCGTTACGTGTACTTTACCACCTTTCTGGCCAAAGTTAGTAGATTTCAGAGGGATTCAGAGGGACAGAGCTAAATTTTATTTTCAAAATCAGGGACATCCCTGAAAATTAGGGACAGTTGGGGAGGTATGGCCTCAGCCATAAACAGATATGCCAGTGTTTGTCCTACTGTGATACTGTGTGGGGTTTGTAAAGTGATGGTGTAACATTATTTCCTGCTAGAATGACTGCTTCTCTTATCAGTCATGTAATGTAATCCCACAACAACTGTTGGTAAAGATCCACAGAACAAGTTGTGTGGTATGGCATTCCTATTTTTCCTTTACATTCACTCATTCTGATACATGATATATTTATTTCAGCACCAACTTGTATATCTACTGTGGCTTAGTGGTACTTCATGCAGTGTATTGTGTACAAGGTCCCGGGTTCGAGACTGACAGAGGTGTTTTATTTTGCTGATGAGCAGAACAAGGGCCCTCACATACGGAGTGACTAAGGCACTTTTAAGCAGTTGTGAGCGGGTTTGCGCGATGCTTAGCTAAGCACAAACCGCTAACTACTGCTTAATAGTGCTTACTCCCGCTAACCCCCACGCTCATTTCTTTGAAAGAAAAGAAAATGGGGAGATAGGAAAGTGGTGAAAAAGGGGCACTAAGAGGGAAAGACAGTAGGGAAAATAGCTCTGGATGTGCAGGACGGGTGTAGGTAAGGTCCATAGCTGCCCATTTATTTACCAGCAACAGATGTGCATGTGGAATAAATTTGGAGGTACATATGAAACCTTCAACCCCTGCGAGAGGGGTGAGGACAATAAAGTATGTTGTAATGCCAATTAAATTACATTTTGTGTGTCCAGGGGACATGTGTGCAAAATGGGCAGCTATGTATGGGGCGTAATTTTTTTGGGGGGAGCAGATTGCCTTTTTTTTTTTCAGGTGAGAGTGGAATTTGGGCTAGGGGAAGTAGGTATATTTGGGGAGGTAGGTTGGGAAGGTAAACAGACAAGACAAACAAGATGCATACAGGGGCGGAATATGACACGTGGTGGGTGAACGCCATTGACTGGGAGGGATGTTTGGAAATCGCAAGCCCATGAGCCCACAGATGGCAACAGTAGAACTGAGATCCCCACCCATGGGCAGTCATCACTGCACCTTCACAGCCCAGAGGGTGGCTGTGCTGGGGGCTGTGTAGGAGGGGCAGGCTGACCCGGGAGTTGCGCCACTCGTGCCTCAAGCTATAGTAGAGGTTCTGCAACAGAACACTCTATCTCTCTATGAACCACAGCCCGGACCTTTCAAAGAGTGATAGGTGGCCCTCCTCCGCCCACGCTTGCATGGGGGGGGGGGCAAGCCCCATCCCCTGCAGCGCTTCCATCCGAAGGTGGCACAGGGCCATTGGAGGAGGAGGTCCCAGGCTGAGCACCGGACCTGCTAGTGCCAGGTGCTATAGCCAGCTGAGGTGGACAGGTGGGTCTGCTGGGACCGGCCTTCCTATATGGACTAGGTTTTGGAGAATTTAATAAAGATATGGGTTAGGAACAGTCACCAGCATTCCCAGTTAGTTATAACAGCATGCAGAAATATTCCCATTAACCCAATACACCAGAGTTTCATTAGTTGAAAAGCAAGCATAACACATGCATATATAGAACAATAGTGGACATTACAACAGCATGTAGGTTTAATTGATGGCAACAGGCCACCAATATTGTGGTATTTGAACAGGGCACATGCATAGAAATGAATACAAATATTTATAAACCAGTAGGACATATGTCCCAACAAATGTTTTGAGATTAGACATACCCATTGAGGTGTGGAATTGCATTTTTTATGCACATACATTAGGGTGGAAAAGATAGCTCAATTAACAACTTGTATATCCTTCTAGTTTACATTACATTCCTGTTAACTGCAGTTATATGTCCCTTACATGTATTATTACACTACCCAATGTCCTTCTATTGTGCAATTGGATTTTGCTAGATCATTATATATATGAGCTGTATCTGACATACAAACTATCCAGGATGCAGATGTTACTGCTACATATTTTGAAAGTTGCTCACACACACTACTGCTATGATGGTACACTGACAGCTCTACTTTCATATAATTATCTAGATATGTTCAGGTGAAATTATCAGTTATATGTTAATGTTATATGTTAACAGCTCACTACATTTCTGGCAGCACACTGATATTTCTGGGGAACACATTACCAAGCTACTCGTGTGCCAGATTAACCTGTACATGCTGGGCATGAACCAACAGTTAAGGGCTGTAAATATGCATAAAAGCTACTGGCACTCCCTTCATCCACTTTATATGGGCCTACCCAAGTGTGGGTTAACTAACACTGCTTATTACAACAGTACTATTTCTAAAATGCAACAATACAACAACATATCAAAGAAAATCACAAAGACGCACTCCAGGAATTATACCTTTATTAAAGAATTATTACACCTTTTTTTATTGGGTTAAAACACTTTTTTGAAGGCTCTCTCATTTATTTTATATAACGGTACATGCAGAATAATTACTAACCTGTCTGGTGATGCAGCCTTTGTAGCCTATCTTCATGGGCTTGCTGATTCATAGCCCAGACACCTGCAGCTGTGAAGTAAATGCAGTGATAATGAGAAATACCTATCCATAGTATAGACAAGAATAGCAATTCTTAAATACTTAATAAAATGGCTACTTACTTAGTACTGGGGCATTTGCCATCCCACGGGCCTCCTGGATCCACTGGTACAGTGGATCCTCCTTGCGTCGCTTCAGGTCAGAGTAATAGTGCCTGACCTGCTCACCAGTCCGAGGAACGCCAGTGGCATTGGTGAGATCACGAGCTAGACAGTTCCAGGCCTCCGTTTTGTATTGGGTGCCCTGGTACTGGCCCCGCAGGAGTCTTTCCTCGTGATTGTGGACAAGGAGCCAAACCATTACTTTGGTCTCCTCAATGCCCCAACGTTGCGCTCAAAATCGAGTGTCTTCTCCAACCCCGGCCATGCTGACTGCAGAAGGGAGCTACAACCAGTTATGGCAAGTATTGCTGCCTGTGGAGCTTAAATATGCCTCATTTCCCACACTTATTTGTGATTGGCCAGTTTGGAAAAAACTCAGCTGTAGGCACACCTGCTTAGCTGATGTTAGCAATGTTTAATATTCCTTTGATATGTGCCTGTTGAAAGTGCATGGTTCTGAAATGCTGTCATGGCTTAGTGGTTATGTACTGTGCCTATAGTGCACAGTATCCTGAGTTCGAGTCCTGTCACTGTTTTTTATTTTCCTACTGGCCAGACCTCAATGGTTAAGGTACAGTGAAGGAGGTGTGGCTGTGTTTAGCCGACTTTGCTTTACGTTGCTCAGCGTTGCTCGACATTGCTCAGCATTGCTCAATGTTGCTTGACGTTGTGCTGGTTAGCGCAATGCGCAGCTACGCGTAAAGACATTGCGCTAGTTAACGCAGTGCTCAGCTACGAGCAATTAAATATAAATATGTAAAAAAAAAAAAGTAAAACAACAGTGGTGATACCAAAGTAAAATCACCAAGACTTTTATTTAAAGTTTAACATAGAACCGACCAAGTATTTTCACCCTTGTAGGGCTTCTTCAGAGTCAGTTTTCCACATTTAATCACAGCCATTAAATACACATACCAATTAGCAATGCAATCAGTAAATAATTGATAACAATAAAACCATCTTCCTATTCATCAGATTTTAACCCTTGCATTGCTATTAAGCTGTGAATAAATGTGGAAAACTGACTCTGAAGAAGCCCTACAAGGGTGAAAGTGCTTAGTCGGTTCTATGTTAAACTTTAAAGTCTTGGTGATTTTACTTTGGTATCACTAGTGTGTATTTACTTTTTACTAGTTTATTTTTTGTTGGATTTAACAGTAAATATAACTATGCTCAATACTGGTAAAATGTGCGTAGCAGTGCTTTACATTGCTTAAAATAATTTACTCATGCATCAGTATGCATAACCATTTCACCTTCACATATATATATATATATATATATATATATATATATATATATATATATATGATGTATACACACACACACGTATAAAATTTTGTATATATATATATTTATATATATATATAATGTGTGTGTGTATATATCTCTCTCTCTGTCTCTCTCTATATATATATATATATATATATATATATATATATATATATATATATGGTTCTACCTGACATAGTCGAAACCACACAACACCGACAACCACATCACCGACACCACATATTCGACAGTCCATAAACACGAAACCACACATAACCGACAACGAAATAACCGACGGTACACAAACACGAAACCCCATACACTGCACACACCACAATAACAATTAAAAACAAAACACATCCCATTCCACAAACCACACACACAACACAAACAAACCAAAATACTTACTAGACCAAAGTAAACCTTTACCTAACCCTAAGGTTCGTCACTATCGCACACTTACCTACCGCTCCCTAACCTAACTCACTTAACCGCCCCTCCTCCTAACCCTAACTCACTTAACCCACCCCTATCGCTCCCTAACCTAACTCACTTAACCCACCCCTATCGCTCCCTAACCTAACTCACTTAACCCACCCTATCGCTCCCTAACCCTAACTCACTTAACCCACCCCTATCCCCACAGACCGTCAATCTCCACACTTACCTGCCTCGCACCCTAACGTCCGTCACTACCGCATACTCACACAGCCTTTCCCCATGTCGGCATCCTCGGCGTTGGTGTTGTCATCCGTCGTGTCGGTCTTCTGCATTGTCGATGTTCTGCCACTCGCGATTCGCGTCGGTCTTCTTCACTTTCGATCTTCTGGAGCTCCGGATTCCGATGTCGGTCTTCTGCGCTGTCGACGAAGTCAGGTAGAACCATATATATATAGGATGTATACACACACACACACACACACACATGTATAAAATTTGTTCAATACTACATATAACCTTTCAGTGCGTTTTACAAAACTTTAAATAATGCATGTCAGAAATATTATTTTTCTATACAGAATTTCCAACAGAAAATGAAAAGTGTAGTGGTGGGACTCGAACCGGGAATGCCTCCTCTTTGTGCGAAGGCTCTAACCACTATTTTGCTTAATTTGCATATATTTTTATTATTATCCTCTTCGGTGTCTAAGCTACTAACTATAGCTATGCCATGGGCAAACCCGCGCAAATACGGGCAGCTATATCGGAAATTAAAATTTTTTTTTACTTTTTTATATTTGTACGGGGTTTACTATATGGGTGAGTTTAGTGTTAGAATGTACACATGTGAGCGGATTCGCTCATGTAACTAGACATTTCCCGTATTTCAAACTTGCAGAGGCGTGGATTTTTGGACTGATCGGCAGTCCGACACGCCCCCTACACTCGTCCATGCTCCGTGTTAGTTTTAGAGTTGAGGCAGCGCGCCCTCATTAATATGCAGGGCGCGCTGCCATCTTACTTTTAGACTGGTTCTTCTGTGTAAGACTAATTTAGTCTTACACGGAAGATTAGTGAATCCTGGGGACAGTGTAGTAACGGATACAGGTTTTGTAATAGTTTTCTTATTAAGAATAGTCTAATAATGTCATGCTGCTCTGATCATATGCCAAGTATTAAATGTGCTCGCACACATCAAGATGGATGGGTCACAGATTTTTATTGCAGAATATTTTTCTTTTAGTTTTTTGAGATGACATCAAAGTTACAGTTTTTGTTTTGTCAGAATTGGTATTCATTTGTGTTTTGGCAATCCATTTGAGAGTCCGTAAAATTCATAAATCTTTAGTTATTGGTTACAAGCCATGATTTTGTACCAGAGGTCTAATGTATTCCGTGCAGAGCTGGGTACATGTGTACTGCTACTTCCGGTCTGGATTGTGCTTCCAAAGTTTTGCTGATTTTTTTTTTTTTTTTTTTTGTGGTGGGTGACTGGTGTTCTTATGGAGATTTTTGTATATTATGGGGGAAGGAAAAAAGGGATTTGGACACTTTCTTTTGTGTTATTTTAGATGGCATGGTGTTGGAGATCCTTCTTGTGTTGCAATACTCAACAATTTTAAAATACATCTTTAAATCTTCATGTTTTAAACAATAATATATGTGGACATTATATTATAAAAAACATAGATTATAAAACAAACCATAGAAACACTTATCCTGCTTTATACATAGGTTTTCTTTTTAACAATTATCGTTTATTCCAGCATTGTATAAGCAGCTCAGTTCTTGTCTTCCCTTAAACCATACATCTCCTCTTGTTGAAGATTATTTTTCTTGTGTTCCCACAAATTCCACTTGCTTCTGTACAGTTTGCTCTTTCTCTTTTCTACAGGCCTCACTTTTCTTTTATATGTCTTAAAGTATTCAGTACTTCAATTAAATTTAGCTTTTGATTTCCATTTTCTAGTAATTACTTTTTTAGCATCCAGGTGCATTCAGCTTAGCCATAATGTAGCTTGATCTGAGATATAGAATATGAATTCCACAGGCAATAACGTACTGAGTTGCAGCCATTTGTTGTCGTCCCCACCAACGTTTCCAGCAAAGCACTGTTTAGGGAAATTTTAAAGTCTGCCAACTCATTACATTCCCAAAAAAGCATGTTCCAACGCACCTCTGTCTTTCCCATAATCCCTCCAGTATTTATATGGGGATTAAAATACCTATGCAAACACTTAAAATCAAAAATTCTAAACCTTCTGGACTTGCATGTTTGGGAGCCATATAGCTATTCTAAATCAAGCAGAAGTTTTGCTGCGTGGAGAGTGTGAAGTTCACTCCTTGAAATATGTCATGCACCTAGTTCACTAATAAAAATCGGGTCTATATTAGATCAGCGAACGCTTAAAAAAACGAACACTGATTGATCAACCTTATGTAAGCGAAAGCTTACAATTTCGAACGGTCAGATCAGCAATTTTTCCCCTAGGGAAAAACGCTGATCCAAAACACATACACACAACACAAGCACACCAAACAAACAGAAATCCACAGACATACACCTAAAATCTGACACCAAACCCTACACACCACTAACTATCCACTTACCTTAACCCAAACTCTAACCCTAACTCGCCTAAATCCGCCCTAACCCTCATATCCACACAATCGCATACATACCTAACCCGAGCCCTAACCCTAACTCGCCTAACCCACCCTAACACTCACATCCACACAATCACACACTTTGCTAACTTTCCACCACAGCACCGAAAATACCGAAGCAACAGAAACGGACAACCAAATTCTTTCCCTAGGAAAAAATTTGAGTTTCTGTTGCTTCGATATTTGTAACTTTCGCTAAAATAAGGTCGATCAATCAGCGTTCACTTGTTTAAGTGTTCGCTGATCTAATATAGATCCTATAAACTAGCTTTAAAATACGTACTACAAAATAATAAAATACTAGGTAGTCCACCGTTGAGTTAAAAATGGAATATCCATATAGCTGTTCTGTCATCATTCCTTTTGTAAACTGCATTTCCATTATCTCTTTCCAGTGTTTTCTAAGGCCTCTGATTGTTATAGTTATCATGCAATATTTTGTATATTTTTTAATTATCCCATTATTAACAACAGCTTTTGCTCTGGACTATACTAAAAACTCTGCCAAAGATGAACTTTCACTTGTAACTCCTCTATCACTTTCTCTTTGGTAATATTTTGTCAATCCTTGGTAGGCTGTACTTTCTAGTTCTAACTTCTTTTTGGTCTCATCCTTCTCTTCACATTCTCTTATTTACTCCCAATCCATTAAGTTAATTGGCTTTTCTCCAGTAAATTCCAGACTCTCCCATCTTGCCTCTCTTCTGTACTTGCAGTTATCCATATTGGTGAAACCTCTTTTCTCAATTAATTTGTTATCTTGGTTCTTAGAATACTTTCTGCTTCTGGTTTACAAATTTAACATTCTATATGGTTATTGCTCTTCTGCTTAAGGTCCTGCAAGCAAAGCCCAGTTCTCTCCATATTTCTCAAATGCCCATCTCTCCTGTTTCATCATCATCATCCCTCTCCATTTTGATTTACAGCCTTTTGCTTGCATTATATATGTTAATTGTATAACTTTAAATCAGGTAATCCTAAACCCAATTTGTTCTAAGGGGAGTGTCACCTTATCCCACTAAACTCTTGCCCTCTTCCCCTCCCAGATAAATTTTAACTTTTTGTGCAGTTGATTAAAATGCTCCTGACCTGTATATAAAACTTAATGGACTATTCTCCTGACCTGTATATAAAACTTAATGGACTAAAAATATTTTCAGTGCTTGTATCTTACTTTCCATATCCATTATCAAGAGTTTCCAACTTCTCACGTTTCTCTCCCCACACATCCTTTGCTGGCATGTTAGAAATCTTTTTAGTATGCACATCCTGACTTATCACCATAATCATGGTATTGCTGAACCAAGTCATTTATGGGTACAGAGTTCACTACTACAACCTTTGTCTTATCTTCAGTAATATCCCATCCTGAAAAGATTTGAAATTTGTCTCAAAATCCTCCACATCATAAACATTTCCTTATCAAGTGCAAAATAATATGTACAAAGAATTAACTTTTCTTAATTAACATACTGTTTATATCCTTAAGTTTGTGACTCCCTTATTTTTCTGCCGGTGTCACTAAATGTAAAGCAAATATAAAAGCAGAAAGAGAACACTCATGCTTTGTTCCCTCTGTTCAAATGCAGCTACTGTGAGAGGAACCCTCCCACATTAATTCTTGACTCTGACCCTTCATATATCCTTCTAATTAACCCTAATGCAGATTTTCAGAGTAGGTCCCTCCCACCTTTAATTTTTGCCTGTAAACCGTATTTATTATTATTCATTTTATTTGCTTTTGTTTACTGGGAATATCAGACCAGGCAACAGTTCCTCCCTTTTCCGCGGAGGCCCGGGGAGAAAAGGTCCATGAATAGTTACAGTAGGAGTACAAATTGTACCAGTTGATTGTAAGAGCACATAGTACATAAATTTAAGGCATTTAGCAAAATAGTGTGTACAGATTTTAAGACATTCGGGATGCAGTGTGCATACAGATATTATTATATACACACAAAAATAAGACAAACCCTTTATATAGGCTCCTAATTAACCCTATTCTTTTGAGGAATGCTATCTTCGTCATACTGCTAAAATCTCAGCTGACCTCGTTATTGCAAATGGGTTGCAGTCCCCACCAGTAAATAATATTTTCTGCTATAATCTTATTAATTTTTCCCAGATTCTCTTAAACTCCATAATAGCAGTTTTAGGTGGAATATAAATACATGCCTGTTTAATCCTAGATTTGTGGAAGGGGTTATTGGGAGGGGAGGATGATTAATGTCCTTTATTTCTCTCTGACACTTGAAGATACTCAAACAAATATTATTTATTACTTCCCTTTTCCTTTGTCTCTTATATTCTGGTGAGTGTCCACCCTGAAATCCTTTGTCAACTTCTTAAGCTCACTTCTTTGGAAATGTCTCTTGCAACATTGCTGTTTCCATCTTTTGCTTCTTAATATAATTAAATAAATCATGTTTGCCTTTTGTCTGTACCAGTAAGACAGTTTTCATTCTATGGTAATATTGACATAGCTGCTATTACTTTCACCTGTTATGCATGACAGTTCTTCATTTGTATATTTGCAATATTTAGCTTATACATACACTATTTGGCAGACTGATATCTTATGTAGTTGTTTCTCATCTATTTTTAAACCCATGTCATATTTTCAAGAATTTTTACTATAATGCAAGCACTCAAACAAAAAAAAAATCAGACCCTCCCATTCTCTTTTAACTTGCATCAAGTACACAAACCAATGAACATCATCAGAAAATGATGATTATCCCTCAAGATAGGAGCTGTTGCCTCAAAAGGATGGTTGCATCCCTTAGGCATTGCATATTCTAAAATTAACCATGAAACACCAAACTACTGCGTGTCATCTACACTGGGAGTAAACAGGTAAACCAGAAACAGTGTCCAGTCCAGGTAAAGCCCGAAGATGCATTTAAAAAAAATACTTGCACATAAAATGAAAATAGTATAACCAAAAAGACTGGTATTTGGTTAAGCGTTATGTTGCCCATGAATTATTTTGTTTTTCTATGTTATATTATGTATTTAAACATTTTGAACTAGATATAGGATGGCACAGCAGATATAGTCACCTCACAGCAAGAGGTTCACCAGTCTGATTCTCAGCTGGGAGGCCTTTTGTGCCAAGTCTTCATATCCTCCCTGTGTTTGTATGAGTTTACTCTGAGTTTTCTGGTTTCCTCCCACATTTTCACATACCACAAACTTCAAGGCATTCATATTCTCCGTATTTGGAGGATTCCCTTGTATATGCAGACTCCTCTACCAACTGACAGGATTTCTTGAATTTTGTCAAGAACCTACTCTTCAGTCCTGTGGTTTCAGCTATATTTGCAAAAGTCTTCTCTTGTTCCTTCCCACAGGCTAGTGTTGTTTGAGATCCTCCTAAACATTTTCATTAGAAGAGTCTTTCTTTCTTCCTCAGAACAATGTAGATCTGTACAGACAAATTTCTGAACTTTTCCAGACTATCTAGTTTTTGATCATCAAAGAATCATCCTATTAGCCAGACCTCACATGAGGGAAAATTCAGTGGTTCCCCAGATCACAATGGTTTTTCAGGTTCCAGTGCTACCTTTTGTGAAAAGGGAGTTAGTTTGGTGGAGGATCCACGTGTCTGTCAATCCAAACCTCTCTTTCCCCCTCCATCCCTCTGTCAGTCACAACAGACTTTGCATGGGGATCAGTGTCACGGGGGGTAAAAATGAAAGGGTTGTGCAGCATGATGGAAAGCAAAAGCACATGAACATCAAAGAGATTATGGCAGTAATTATCTGAAAGCCTTGAACCATCTCTGAACACCAGAACCAAGTGATCAGAGACAACAGTGCAGTAATGTGGTACTTGAACAAGAGGATGGGAACCGGATCCTTCTCTTGCTGTGATAGCTTGTGTGACAACTAACATAGTTCAGTTTGACTCTTCTGGCTTCATACATCCCATGAGAACAAAGCCTAGTTGCAGACAAGCGGAGCAGGACAAAAGTAGACCCTAACAAATGGAACCTTCACTTTGGGGCCTTCCAAGAATTGATCCATAGCAGCTTAAATAAATCTGTTCACCTTCTTTTCATTGCTGCAGTAGACTAGTTTTATCCTGCATGACAGCCAGTCCACTTCCAAAGCTTCAGGGCACCTTCCACGTGCCCAAACTCTTTGTTAGTTGGCTCAATCTGAGCTGACTAAAAGTCAGGCATAGGTGCCAAGCCCTTCAAAGGCTTTATTGCTGCCAAAGAGAGCGCTTCTTTGCAGGCTTTCAAGAACTGATGTTCGGTTAACATTGTTCCATTGATGGGCAAACAAGTTCCCTTTTGGGTGGAAAAGCTTCAACTTTACTTGTGTGTCTGTTTTTGTTAGTTTGTTTTTGACCCCCCTCCCCATTATTATTTTCTTATGAATTTTGTTCACTTTTAAAATATGAGTGCTACTGTTTTTTACTTTTGTAGTAAAAAGTTGTTCAACCTTTCAACTATTTTTTCTGAGGAGGAACTGATGCCATTTTCTATCAGTGAAAAAGTAATTTTCTTGTTTTACTGGCTATTGCTGCTAGGCTGTCCCAGGTATAGAGCACATATTTCGGCTTAACAATGGAACAGCTGACTGATTTCACGGTTCTTCCTTCTTCCATCCACAAAAATAAGCTAATTGTCGAACAGACTTTGCCTCCACAGCAGTCTGCTAAAGTGCCTCAGCCACAGGTGGGTGACTTTGCTGTGGCCAAAGATGGTTATTTTTACCATTCATCTTTTTCCTTGGTCCCACTGGTGTATTCTCTAGATCCATCCCAGACTGGGGGCTAGACACATCGTCTATGGCTGTTCCAGTGCCTGTGGCAAGCAATGGAAAGCTACTATTTTTTTTTTTTTTTTTTTTTTTATTAGTCCTGGGAGAAGGGGCAGAGAATCTGTCTAGCCAGAAAGCTGCACCCATCTCTAGAGAGGTTATTGATGGCAATTTTTGTCTGTTTCATCAGAAAGAAACCAAAAAATAAAGATATATGTAGTCTTCTGTCTTGGTGACCTTTGGTAGAAGAAATTTATTTGGCTTAATGCAGGCACTTTGCACATCTTACATGGTTGTGTCTGATAAAAGAAAAAATGAATTCTTCATTTCTAAAGAGATTCTTGAAGCTGAACCTCAGTGAATTTGAAGGGACAGGTAATATGTTATCTCCACAGATTTCTGATCCATATTCGGAGGAGAGTGTGGCTTTGGTAAGTCCCTTTTGGATTATCCTTCTCTGTGACTTTTCCCAGAACTAATCGGTTTCATCAGTGGGAAACTGTGATGTTTCGCAGCCCAACAGAAGGTAATATGATTTGTTATAGTTAGAATGTTCAGAACCTACTCCTGTTCCCTCTGTCTGCTTTGGAAAATGTTTTTATCATAGCTTGCATTTTGTCCGATGGTCAGCCCGCTTTCCTGAAAAAACAGGTTGTAAAGTTTGTCTGCTTTCTTTGTATAAAGTGCCTCAGTCTGTTAAGTTTTTATACACTCATCCCAGATCCGACTCTGCAGCTATCACTTTAGTGAAGCCAGCTGCTGATAAAAATTTGATTGACTAATCCTGCTCCTTCTGACAAGGATGGGAAGGCTTTTATTGGGGGAGGGGAGTGTATTCTTCTGCAACACTTCTTTTTTTTTTTTTTTTTTAGGATTTTTATTTGTCAAACTACTCGTATGTTGAAGTTTATGCTTGTCACTTGAGAGAATATGAGGAATATTTTGGCATTTCTCTCCTCTTGTGAGGAGAAACTCTACTTTGTGTAATCTAGTACTTTGTCAAGTCACTTCCCATTGTTTGAAATGTGAATTTGATTCAGCTGATGCCACTTCCAAGGCTGCTGTCATTGTGATTGTTATGAGGAGGTTTGCCTGGCTGCATTCTCAGACCCACACAGAAGTCAAAAATGAATTTTTGACTTCTCCTTTGGATAGGAAATTAGTTTTTGAACCTTCTTGCTGCAGAGATGATTTAAAAGGTGTAATTCAATGGATTTCCTAGATTTTTCAGTTCTCCTTCACCAAGTTTACCAAGGGATAAACACTCCCCATTAGAATAAAAATATATATATATACAGTCCCAGCAATTTGCTGGTAAGCAGATGCTTAAAAGGCAGTAGCAGGGAGGTTCCAAAAAGAAAGCAGGAAGACCCCAGAACAAAGGACAATCTAATAAGTCTAACTATATGAGGGATGTCCATCCACCCTGGCAGTCAATTAATTTTTTTAGAAAGTCTGGACCTCCATTTTTATCTTTGGCAACAGATTGTTTCAGACAGAAGGGTTTTGATAGCAATCCATCAAGGGCAGAGATAGCAGTGGATGCTTCTGCTTCCTTTTCACGAAATTCCTCATCTGTCAGACCATCTCCTCTTTTCCCTCCTATCATCCAACTTGTGCTGGCTCAGGCATTGATAGATGTTGCTCTTCCTCCAAAATTAGGAGAAAGGTTTTATTGGGGGATGTTTTTTGTGCCAAATCAAAAAGGTACTTGCAGAAAAGTTCTGGACCTTTCTTTTCTGTACCAGTTTGTGATGGTGCCCAAGTTCAAAATGTTGTCACTTCAGAACATGTTGCCCATTAGTCCCCATTTGAGTTTTCTAGTGGCCTTAGATTTAAAAGGTGCATATTGCATTCCTATAGATCCAGATTTCGGATGCTTCATAATGTGATCCAGGAACATAAAACCTTATTAGTTTTCTGCTTTACCCTTTGGGCTGTCTGCTTTTCCAAAGGTGTTCACAAAGACTGTAGGATATTCACATTTTTCCTTACTTAGACAACTCACTCATCTTTTCAAAGTGCCAGGAATCTCTCATTTGGGTAGGGAATCTTTCACACAAGTTGTGATTCCAAGAAAACACTGAGAAGTCTGTTCTAACTCTTTCTAGTGGGATTGTCTTCCTGTGGTGTCTCATGTACACTTGAGTTCAGAGAACTTTGCTTCCTCAAAAAAGTAGTGCTGTATTTAAATCTATTCTTGGGGTTTTTCACTTAGACTTCTTTCTCAGCATGGTAATTCCTTGGGATCATGGGTCTCATGGTATTTATGATATTCATGATGCATCTAGCAAGACTCATGAGAGGGCTCAAGTGGTACCTGAAATCTCTGTGGTCCCAGCATCGACATCCCTTGACTTCTCAGATTACACTGTGAAATGTGAGATTGTGTGGTAGAGATGCCAAATTAAATTTCTCAGAATCCAGGTCTTCCATTCTTCCTTCTTGCTCCAGCAGTCAGGCACAACAAACACCTTAGACTTTGCTTGGGTAGCAGTGTCAAGGGAAATAAAAGTGCAAGGTCTTTGGAACTGAAGAGTCCTAACAAAGCACACACACAAGAAATTGTATCTGTTATAACTGTGCTCAACTCTCTCAATTATCTGTGGCCCCTGGGACCTCCAAGTGTGTGTTTTTTTCCCAGACAACACTGCAGTGATGTGGTATATAAACAAGCAAAGAGGGACCAACTCCTACTCCCTGTGCAGACTAGTCATAGCCTGGGATGTAGTTTTTCAGTAGAATTTCACTCTACAGACATCTTACACTCTGTCAGAGCAAAACTGTGTGACAGATAAGCTGAGCAGCACCAGGACAGACCCTCACTAATGGAAACTGAATCAAAGTGTCTTCCCAGGTTTAATCCTTCTGTGGGGATCGCCTGAAATAGATTTCTGTGGCTGCACTCAGTCAGCAAAATCCTGCTCCAGCACTCAATGCAAGAAAGCCTGGAAGACAGATGCTTTTTCTTTTCCATAGACTGGAGTTCTTGTGTGCTTCATCACCCTTTCCACTAATATCCAATGTACTTCTAAAGGTACAGAAGGTTTTCCCAAAGATAATTGCATTGACTCCTTTCTGGCCCAGGTAGCAGTGCTTCTTCCTTGTTTTGGAAATGACCAGGGACATTTATCTCAACCTTTCTTACAGACTGGTTTTACTCGCAAAAGACCAGGGGTCTTTTGATGTACATTTTTTGTGTGAGTTATCCTATGGCCTGTCTTACTTCTCATTCAGGGTTAATTTCTTTGCCATTTTAGCATGATTGCCCATGGATGCCCCTCTCTTGTTTCAGTCTCTTGTAAAAAAAAATTTTTTTTGAAAGGAGCGTTCCATAAAAAGCTTTCCAGAAAAGAGATGCATCCTTTTTCAAGTCTTAATTTTGTGTTAGAAAAATTTCTAACTCTTGCTCCATTTGAACCAGCTTATCAGGCTGACTTCTTGCTCTGAATAGTGTCCGAGTTGCAAGCTCTTATCGTGGATCAACCTTATCTCATTCCCAAAGGTAGAGTTTCTTTAAGAACTAATCCATCACTTATGCCTAAAATGATTTCCAAGTTTACTTCTAAGCTGAGGTTTCCATCTCCCTCTCTCCTTTACAGGGAGACAGGATACTCCATATCTTTGGATATCCACAGACAACTTGGGTGCTATCAGACCCATATTCTGATAGATCACTGTTGCAGTAGCCATCCCCTCCCAGCATCCCCTTTGTTTACCTTTACTTGTGCTGAAAGGGTGTACATTTATGAGTTTTGTATGTTTGTATTTTACTTTGCGGTCTTCATTTGTAAGTAGTTTGCAGCTAATGATTTTGCATTGTGGCTGTTACTAGCATATATGTTTCAGGGCTGCAGCCTTTCTTCTTGAGGTAAGAAGCTTTTGGTGCCCTGTTAAGAGAAAAAGTTTTAAAACATACTGTTTGTCTTTTTCCTGTTCTTGCAAAATGAACATGTTATTTGTTGGGATATGCCAGTCAAAGATGGGCCTCATCTGTGAACAAAATGCAGCATTGCTTATGAACCTGAATGATATCTGTTTTCTGCATTTCAGACTAAAGAGATTTGGTTATAGCTCAGTGAAGCCTGGGATAAGGACGCACGGCTGAGTAAGAGTTAATTTACTGGGGCAGGCTGTGTGTCCTGGAAAATTTGAGCTACCGTTGTTGAATTGAACATTTTTTACTTGAACATTCTGTACTAGCTGTGGGTTTGAGGTAATTTGTGATAAACATGTTTATCCTATATGTTTTTCATAGCCAACTGTCAACGGTCAGAAATGTAACAAAAAGTTGTTTTGCTTGCAGTATAAAAGTTGATGTCAGTAAACAAGTTGATCAGAGGAGAT
The DNA here is from genome assembly GCF_019279795.1 of Protopterus annectens. Lineage (NCBI taxonomy): Eukaryota > Metazoa > Chordata > Ceratodontiformes > Protopteridae > Protopterus > Protopterus annectens. Next base: position 915,349,907 of record NC_056741.1, on the reverse strand, counting down.
CAGATCAGTCCAGACCGGACATCTTGGCCAACGTGCTGTGTAATCTGGTTAGCTGCTAATAAAGGAAAATTCATCACCTGAGGCAGATGCAACTCGTTTGAATTTTTTTGGTCCTTCGACCCAGAAACCTCTACGAAAATATGGATCAGACCGACAGAGAGACCGAAAAACCTGTGCAGGTGAGGGTTTCTCATCTTAAGATTCCCTCGACTGAAAGCCCTCCGACTGGTTTGTCGTTGAAAAGAGGCCGGCCGCTCTCTGATCCCTATCTGAGGGACGGTTTCTGAACGAAAAGGGGAAACAGAGTCTCATCTGGTTCAGGTAGGATGTAAAATAAATTTCTTTTAATTTAATTTAATCTTGTCGACAAGGTTTTATTTTTAGTTAAGGATGGGTAGGATTACTTAAGATTATTTTGTTAGGGTCACCCGTTAAGATAGTCCCATTTTATAAGCCCTGTAAAATAATTTTGATACAGTCCTAAATACCTGAAAAAAAAAAAAGGTAAAATAAGAAATCTAGGGGAAACATGGGTTCGAGTTGCTGCAAGAGTGAGAGTGATGCCTGTTTAAATGTTGATGCTAAATATATGAAAGGTTTAAACAAAAATAATGTTAAATTTTTGAAAAAGTGGAAGTCGAGATATGATTTTGATGGTACACTGAATAAGAATGCCTGTGCAAAATTGGTTAGAGATTTGAAAAGAGATGCGGGAACTAGAACTAGAACTAAAAAGCAAAGACAATTGGGATTTCTCCAAGCACAAAAATGGTTAGAAGAGGCAAATAAACGAGCTATAAAAGAAAAACAAGTGGAAAAGTAGCTTTATTTTTAGATAAGGAGGATGAGCACACAGTTTGTGCGGTACAAAGGCAGGCAACTGCCCCACTGTATGGGGAAATTGCTGCTGCTGTACCGGCGGAACCTCCACAATATCAGTCTGAAGATGTGGGATCTGTACAGCAGGGTGGGTTATAGGCTGCTCAAGGAAACGTTGTGACCCCTCCAATTTACCCGCAAATTCCCGTAGTACCCAAGGTTGCTTTGCAACAGGTAGACCAACCTATGCAGTTAAGGTCGGGACCAGCAGGGCAAGGACGTTGGGCCATTAAACTGTCTGACCACTCAGAAGCCCTTCCCTCAATACAAGTTGCAAACCCACAAGCAGGGGATGTTGGACAAGAGCCAACTATTTTAGTTTATCGTCCTTGGGCTAGAGAGCATATAAAATGAGCTACGGATGGTATTCCTCATCCTAAGGTTAATTTTCAAAAGTTTTCTGAGGACATAGTTGGTATGCGTTTAAGTTATCATCTAAATGGTTTAGAAGTAGAACAAGTAGTGCGACAATCTTGGGTCCAGATTGGCACTTAGTTTGTGGTACTTGGACATGTAAGGCAGATGACGGCACTACATTAAAGCATAATTTTGGGGTGTTAGACACGCGAGTCCCTGATCTGTTGAAGAGAATTTCTGATAAGTGGTGTCCAAGAGCAGATTGGACAGTAATAAATCAGTGCATCCAAAATGATGATGAATCTGTAGATCACTATATTGTAAGATTGGCAGAAGTGGTCAATACCCATTGTGGAATGATGATTCCTCAGGATCAGACTACTGATAGTTCGTATGAACAGCAATTGAAAAACGCTTTTCTTAAAGGTTGTAAGGCTCCGATAACTAGTTTTATAACTAAGCATATGGTTGATTACAGAACATGTAGACTGCAACCTTTTTTGAATATGCACGGCATGCTGAGCGATTTTTCAATTTAAAAAAGAAAGTACAAGTGTTAGCAGTAGGAGATGATGGTGGTATATTTTTGGTACAGTACCAAAGGGGGCAAGGGCGCCGTGGTGGCGTACAAAGAAGTGGGGGCCCGAAATGGGACACGTATAAACAGGGTGGACATTCAGAGGAATATGAGGGGAGGTTAAAACATGGAGAATGTTTTAAATGTGGTAGACGTGGGCACTTTGCTGCCGACTGCGAAGAGTGGCAACATCCCCCACAGCTTACGAACAAGGGCTCTGCATGACTATATGATAGTAAAGGAAGGCCCCAAATTCATTATTGTGATTATTGTAGAGAAGAAGAAAGCGAGAATGATTGTGATGATGATGAGGCAGACACTCTCTGCGATGAATGTCAGGACACCCAGGAAATTAAGGAAGGGTGGGATTGTGACTGTGAAGTCATAAACCTGGCACATTTGGGTATTGCTATGCATCTGGATCAAAAACCCATGATAGAGTTTTTGGTTGAGGGACAGAAAGTGGTGTTTTTGTGATTCAGGTGCATCGTGTACACTTTTGGGTCCAGCAGTTCTACCCCCAAACTGCGAAACAGATGAGTTTGTCCTTGTGAAAGCAGCAAACGGGAAAATCTATAAGGAACCACTGTCTCATTCTCTTTTGTTCACAGATCCGCAAACAAACCAAACTGTTAGGTGTAGGGTAATTACATCGAAAGTTAGTCCAGTTAATTTGCTGGGAAGAGATTTGATGCATTTGTTTGGAATAACGGCAATTCCCACACCTAAAGGCATTGAGGCGAAAAGGTTAGCGGATGGCTTGGTGGTACAAGGAGTACAAGACTTGTTTTACTGGTATAGCCAGGACTTGATTTCAAACGGGCCGGGGAGGGTTGATACAGATTTGATCAACCTAGCTTTAAGTAAATCTAGGAGTGGGTCACTGCAGGTTGCGGTTCACTTACATTGTACTATGTACTACAGACAGTTCCCTGGTCTGGATAAAGAATTTGAAAAAGAATTCTTTAGGCACAAATGTGCAAGGATAATTTTGAATATGTTTTGGGATAAGCAAGGTAATACAGTAGTGACCTGTACTTTGACCAAGGAAATGAGTTCTTTATATCGCTCAGGTTATAGCCCACATATTTAAATTACTAAAGTGGTGGGGACACATTGGGTAGATTTGGCGAAAAAGGTAACAAATTGGGACACAATGTCCGAAAGTCAGTTGAAGGATCAACAGATCCAGGTGCAAAGATTAAATTGAGTGACTTGGGCACAACCAAGTGTGCACCTCAGGGATGACAAAACAGAAATGGCATGACAAATCCTCCTAACTCAAGAGGAAGATAGTGCGTTAAGTGCCTTACCTGTAGATTTATGGTCAAAAGGTAAAGGGGATGTAGGACTGATGAAAACAGCAGGTGAAGTTTATATAACTCCAAAGTCAGGTTTTAGACCTCATAAGCACCAATACCCGCTAAGTAAACTAGCAGAGGAAGGAATTAAGCCAGTCATTGAGCAGCTAAAACAGGTAGGAATTCTTGCTGAATGCCCAGATTCGCCCTGCAATACTCCGTTGTTTCCTGTAAAGAAACCGGATGGTCATGGAGGTTGGTTCAGGATTTACAAGCAGTTAATTCGTCTGTGATCCCAAGAGCACCGGTGGTCCCTGACCCCTATACATTACTTAATGATTTATTACCTCAGCACAGATATTTTTCTGTCATAGATATAAGCAATGCCTTTTTCTCCATACCACTACATAAGGAGAGTAGATTTTGGTTTGCATTCACTTATCAAGGTAAAAGATACACCTACACCAGATTGCCACAGGGCTATTGTGAGAGTCTGACAATATTCGCACAAGAAATGGCTGCAAATTTAGCTCAGTTTGTTCCCCCAGAGAGAAGCCAGGTTCTGTTGTATGTAGATGATATTTTGTTGGCCTCACCTACGCAGGAAAGTTGTAGAAAGGATACCCTTGCCCTTAGTTTTTTAGCTGAGCAAGGACATAAGGTAAATAAAGAAAAGTTACAATTATGGAAAGCACAAGTAAAGTACTTGGGTTATTTAATTTCGCACGCAGGTAGACAATTGGAGAACAAAAGAAAACTAGCAATTCTTGAGGCACCTATGCCTACGACTAAGCGGGAGATGATGTCCTTTTTAGGTGTGACTAATTTTTGTAGAAAATGGATCCCTAACTATGCTGAGGAAGTAGGGCCATTGACCGCACTGATCTATGATACTCCCATGGCAGCTAAGAATAATATACAGTGGACAAATAAGGCAATACAGGCATTTATTAGAATTAAGCAATTGATAGCAGGATCCTCTGTTTTGGGTTTTCCGAACTATTCTAAGCCGTTTGTACAAATGGTTGATTGTAAGGGAGGATATATGACTTCGGTTCTGGTACAAGTACATGGGGATAAACAGAGGCTGATAGCTTTCTACTCCTCCAGATTAGATCCTGTTGCAAGGGCATTGCCGCATTCTGTTCAAGCTGTAGTGGTGGCCGCCATGGCAGTACAAGCCTCAGCATCATTAGTTTTGTTTCACCCATTACAATTGCGGGTTCCACATTCAGTAGCTACTATACTTTTGCAAGATAAGATAACCTTTTTATCTCCTAGTCGACATTTGTCGTGTATGACAGTGCTGCTGACACAGCCTCATATGACCATAGAAAGATGTACTACTCTTAATCCGGTGACACTTTTGCCGACTCCAGAAGAAGGTACTCCACGCGTTTGTTTAGAGAGCATTCATGATAAAATACTTCCCCGAACAGATTTAACGGATATTCCGTTGATAGATTCTGATCTCGTTTTGTTTGTAGACGGATCAGCAAAGAAAGACACTGTAGGAAAAACACTAGTAGGGTATACTCTCACCACAGAAACTGAAGTTTTGGAGACAAAAGGATTGTCAAACATTTATTCTGCACAGGCAGCTGAGTTGGTGGCTTTGACTTGAGCTTGTACCTTAGGGGAGGGTAAAAAAGTGACAATTTATACAGATAGTCAATATGCTTTCTCCACTGTACATGTTTTCGCTCAACTATGGAAGAATAGGGGAATGGTTACTGCAACAGGCAAACCAATAAATCAGAGATTTAATTTTACAGTTGTTAGATGCAGTACAACTACCACTTCAGATAGCGATATGTAAATGTTTCGCACATACCAACAGAAAAGATCTGTCTCCAGGGGAAATGCCCTTGCTGATATGGCTGCAAAAAAGGCAGCTCAAGAAAATGATTTGCTTTTACGTGATAATGATTTGGAGCCCGGACACCTCTTAGACTTAGACACTAAAAGTAATGCAAACATTGACGACACAGAAGGAAAAATGCCATTTGATAAAATATAATATCACTCAACAGAGTGGGTTGTATAGGGCATCAGATGGCAAAATGGTATTACCCTCAAACCTTTTTAGGTATGCGGCATTGGTTAGCATTGGACCTGCCCATGTAGGAATACAGACGATGATTCAAATAGTGTCTAAGGTGTTTTGGTGTAAAGGGTTTTCAACTTATGCAAAGCAATTCTGTTTATCTTGTTTATTATGTGCAAAGTGTCATGCTCAGGGGGGAGTTGAGAAGTCTCAGCAGGCATTCCCTACCCCTCTGTATCCATTCCACACACTCTGTATGGATTTTATTGAATTGACACCCTCAGAGGGAAAAAGGTTCTGTTTAGTCATTATTGATGCTTTTTCTAAATGGGTAGAAGCTTTTCCAGTGAAGCATCCGAATGCACAAACAGTAGCAAAGCTTTTGACTACAGAAATAATTCCCCGATTTAGCCTACCAAGACGCATTTACAGTGATAATGGGTCTCATTTTGTTAACCAGATTGTTCAGAAATTGGGTCAAGTGTTTCAAATTGATCTCAAAAATCATTGTGCTTACCATCCTCAATCAGCTGGACTGGTGGAAAGACACAACGGTGTCTTGAAGAGTAAGCTCCGCAAACTAATGGCAGAAAAGCATAGGCCATGGACTGCGTGCCTTCCGTTGGCACTCCTGTACATGCAAATCTCACCTTCCTACAAAGGACTTACACCATTTGAACTTTTGTTTGGGAGACCATATTACGTCCCGCAGTGGCAAGGATTGTTGCCAGCGGAACGTGAGGGGGGTGAGGATCTAGTAGATTATATGAAGAAGTTGCTAAATGTCACATCTCTTGTAACCAATGACTCCTTTGCAGATTCCAGAAATGAAACCTTGTTAAGCGTGGCACCTGGGGACTGGGTGTGGATCCGAATTGTGAAGAGAAAGAATTGGTCATCCCCCAGGTGGGAAGGCCCATACCAAGTACTTATCTCGACACCTACGGCTGTAAAGATCGCTGAGAGGACTTTGTGGATTCATATCAACCACTGTAAAAAAACTCAAGGCTCTTCCTTCTACCATTGATATCGGTCAAACTCCACCGGACCTCTGAGCGCAAAGTCTGGCTACAAAGGGGGATTAGCCCAATAGGGGTTAGTTCGTCTCAAACCCAGTGAAGAAACCAACGGCGCGAGGTAGTCCTTAGGGAGGATGGCCATGTTCAACTGTTATTTGAACTGTCACATGATGATGATTTTGGTGGCGAAAGTAAATATGTCCATACGAGAAGGAACAGTTGCAAGAGAAAAAGGAATGGTGGTGCTGCAAGCCAAACAGGTGTTACTACTGTGTTTAAGGTGAAACTTTGTGAAGGAATTTTGGACTGTTGTAAATGGAACAATAATAATTTCTTGACTCGTGCAAAATACTTGTGCAATAGAGACTGTACGTCCTGGTCAAGTGTTTGGTGGTCAACAGATGTGAATGGATGGGAAACAAGTGGTGCAGTGATACCAGAGAAAGATAAAAGCAGGCAACAAAGAATAAAAATTGCGCATTTCCAAGGTACCGGAGTAGTTACTATAACCATTGTGTCACCACAAGAAAGTGATTCAGGAGTTTATGGAATCGGAGAGTGTCTCTTCCAACTAGAACTGATCCTTCGGGGACCCTCCAACTTAAAGTACAAAGCCTTAAGAATGCTACAAATAAAGCAGATTTTGCCTTCACAAAAGAAGAACAATTGTTACTCGAGACGGGATTCGTACACCATAATGAATGGTTATCTTGGGTTAGATATAGTACCCGAGAAGCACATCGTGAGAACTGTATTTCTTGTGATGAAGGTAAACAGCAATTAGCAACAGTCCCATTGATGCAAGATGAAGGTAACCCAACGTGTCTATTGAAATTATTCTTCAACAAAACTGAAGATAAATGCAAAGATGAAACTCAGCGTTTTCCGGTCATAAGCAAAGTTGAGAAACCGCCTGCAGCGATTTCCTGTCCAGGTTCATATTTGTGCATTTCCAGAGATGGCACAGGGAAAAATTATGGCAATATGGGACAACTATTGCAATGTTACTGTGAATGGCAATGGGAATCCATTTCTGGAGAACCAAACTCATAGTTTAGCAGACGTATGGTGGTTATGTGGAGACAACAAACTCAGATCAAGGCTTACAATTCCCTGGAAGGGAACTTGTGCACTTGTAAAATTAATTCTGCCATTCTACATTTTCCCAGTTCCAGCAAGCAATTTCGTAAGAACTCGAAATTAAAGCCGAAGTGGTTGAGTAGGAGAAAGAGGCACCGAAGCAATCTTTCGATAACGGTGTCTACATTGATAGCATTGGCGTACCAAGAGGCGTACCTGATGAATACAAAGTAATAAACCAAATAGCAGCTGGTTTTACATCGATCTTTGTCTGGATTCAACCTAATAAGAATGTGGACCTGATCAACTACATTTACTATAACCAGCAGCGTTTTGTGAACTATACCAAAGATGCATTGAAAGGAATTGCTGAACAACTGGAGGCCACTTCGCAGGTGGCATGGCAGAATCGAATTGCGTTGGATATGCTCCTGGCCAAAGAAGGAGGAGTTTGCAAGATGTTTGGGACTTTCTGTTGTACATATATTCCAAACAACACTGCGCCTGATGGAAGTATCACTCAAGCTTTGAAAGGTTTGGAGATGTTATCCGAAGAATTGGCAGAGGACTTTGGGGTAAATAATCCCTTTACAGATTTTCTACAAGCGTGGTTTGGAAAATGGAGTCATCTCATCAGCAGTTTTCTGGTGTCCGTTGGAGTCGCTGTGGCTATCGTGGTGGTGTGTGGTTGTTGTTGTAGACCCTGTATCAGAGGTCTTCTACAAAGACTGGTTGATACTGCTGTTACGAAGACGATGTACCAGCAATTGCAACAGACTGGTGAAAGTGAATACATTGAAATGTGACTCTCTGCAAATGTTTTTGAAGTTTAAAAATTTGTCTTGCCAATGAAGTAATGTATGCAAATAAAAACTTAGTTTTTACCATATATTGCTGAAATAAAAGACCAATAAAAGTGTTTTCACGGGGGGAAATGTTAAGAGAAAAAGTTTTAAAACATACTGTTATTTGTCTTTTTCCTGTTCTTGTAAAATGAACACGTTATTTGTTGGGATATGCCTATCAAAGATGGGCCTCATCTGTGAACAAAAAGCAGCATTGCTTATGAACCTGAATGATATCTGTTTTCTGCATTTCAGAATAAAGAGATTTGGTTATAGCTCAGTGAAGCCTGGGATAAGGGCCTTGCGGCCGAGTAAGAGTTAATTTACTGGGGCAGGCTGTGTGTCCTGGAAAATTTGAGCTACCATTGTTGAATTGAACATTTTGTACTACTTGAACATTCTGTACTAGCTGTGGGTTTGAGGTAATTTGTGATAAACATGTTTATCCTATGTGTTTTTCATAGCCCACTGTCAACGGTCAGAAATGTAACAAAAAGTTGTTTTGCTTGCAGTATAAAAGTTGATGTCAGTAAACAAGTTGATCAGATCAGAGGAGATCAGTCCAGACCGGACATCTTGGCCAACATGCTGTGTAATCTGGTTAGCTGCTAATAAAGGAAAATTCATCACCTGAGGCAGATGCAACTCGTTTGAATTTTTTCTTCTGACAGCCCTAACCACTTATTTTATAAATCTCTTATCTTCTCTAGCTTCCCTTTGGTTATGGTTTGTGGGTGATTTCCTAAAGCTTGTAGAAGTGGGCTGGTAGTCCTATCCTAGTCAGGATAGAACACCTTTAGATTTGGCTACTACACCAGTGATCTATAGGAGCATATACAGTCATGGTTTACTAACAGAATTGTTGGATTTCATGACTTTTTTAAAGTAGTTTATTGGATGAGTGGAGGGTACGGCTGGTATAAGGTTGCACAAGATTCCTTAGAGCTGGACAGGCATCTGGTTGGTGTAAAATGTTGTGAGCAATTTTGAGTTGACTAAGTGATAAAAGGTTAGGTAGCTCAAGCCAGTGCAGCTGTTTCAGGGCTTCACAGTGATGAGTTGTATATTGGAGGCTGGCAACAAAATGAGCTATTTTATTGTAGCAGACCTCAAGTTTGGACAATTCAGATTTTCTAAGATTAATAAATATGGGGAAGACTTACAGTAGTGAGGACAGAAGGTATGTTCTGGCAATGTCTTGTCTAGTAGAAGGGGTGATGAATGTTCTTGACCTGTACAGGCAACCAAGCTTAATATGAACCTTTTTTATGGAAAGGGCAATCTAATGTGACACCAAGTAACTTTGTGCTATTTACTTCTTCAATGACAGTACTGTTGGAGGAGAGTATGTGAAGTAGGCTAGTGGGTTCTGTGGATTTATTGTAGGAGAATATCATTCACTTACTCTTGTTTGGGTTTGATAACTGTTTTTCTTTGAGGAACTGCTCTATGTCTGAGAAAGCACTCTGGGTTTTGGATAAGAGTTCAGGGATGGAGGGAGTTGTGCAAATGACTGTGGTATCATTTGCATACTGTATAATAGTAGCTTGTGTGGGGGCCAAACTAAGATTGTTTGTAAAGATGGAGAAAAGTAGAGGCCCATGAATAGAGCCTTGTGGACCTCCTACAGTAACAGGAAGAAGGGTAGAGATTTCATCTTTCCACATAGCAGCTTGCTGGCAGCTAGAAAGATAGCTGTGAAACCAATTGATGGAAGATGGTGAAAGATGGAGAGATGATTCTTGTAGTAATTTTTGATGGGAAACCGTGTCAAATGCTTTTGGCATATCCAAGAATATGGAGGAAACCATGTTATTATTTCTATGGTGGTTGATGGTGTCTGTGAAGCCTAATAAGGCAGTTGTACTTTGTCTTGGTCTAAAACCATGTTGGGATTTAGAGAGAAGGCTATTTTGAAGTAGGCTAGTAGTTGAGAATGTATACATTTTGAAGAATTTTACTAAGGTGAGAAAGTATGGCAATGGTCTATAGTTGGATAATTCTGTGGATGGGCCACCCTTATGCAGAGGAATAATATGGGAGATATTCCAGAATACCGGTACATATTGTTCAGTAATGGAGCAATTAATAAGTAAGGAGACTGGGTATGAGATAGTCTGCTGCTAGTCTAAGAAATTCACTTGGGAGTTGATCTACTGCAAGTCTGGTGGGTTTTAGTTGGAGTTTTTTTAATGTATGAAATCTGAATGGGGTGAAATGATAAGGTATCAATTTGATGGGTAGGAGTTGTGGGGATAGAGGGATAGATTAGTTTATAAGGGAGTTTATAAAATGAGAGTTGAATTGGGCTGCTATGTTTGTGTTGGGATTAAGTATGGTTGGTGAGGGGGAAGTGACTTGACCAGGATTTAAGAGTTGTTTAATGGAGTGCCAGAACTTCTGGGGGGGTTTATATTTTTGTGTATCAGGCTGTAGTAGGATTTTTTTTGTCTGACCGAATTTGTTTTTGGCTAAATTTTTGTAATTTATGGTAGTAATAAAGGGAAACATGAGCTTTAGATGACTTTCCGCCATGCTGTGTCTCTCTGTTTCATTATGTTTATAGTGTCTTTAGTTAGCCAATTAGCTGGTGTGAATTTGCAGCATATTTTTCTAATAGGGGCTAGTAAATTTAGGATGCTTGGGAATGAGTTATTGAAGTAGTCAACTGCTTCATCAAGGGAGCGGTGTCTTAAGGCGAACCAGTTGTGATGTTTTAAGAGGGTATTGAAGGTATCAATGGATAAGTGTTTTTTTTTTTGTACAGATATGCTTATAAATGGTGGTTTTGGTTGAGTGTGCTTTGTGATAGGTGGGGGAATGATCACTAAGGGAGTCAGGGAGGCAGCCAAATTGTGAGCATAGGTTAGGGCGATTGGAGAGAATCCATTCTAGTACTGAATGTTTATTATGGTGTTTGTCAACTCTTGTAGGAGTGGAGATAAGTTGGGAGAATCCGAAGAGGTTGATTATAATTTCTTGGATTTATGGAGGTGCATGTGGTCCAGTCAATATTAATGTCTCCTAAAATTATCTCTCGAATGTAGTACAGGCCCAGCTAAGGAGGTTTTCAATTATAAGACTGTTCTTTCCAGGGGGAAATAAACTGCTACGACAATGATGAATTTATTTATGTTGAGTTGAAGATATGAGATTAAGATTTTAGAGAAATTAGCTAGGAGGGGGGTAGTGAGAAGTTGATGGTTAATGTTACTCTTGTATTTAATTGCTAAGCTGTCACCACATTTGTAATTTCTGTCAGCTCTAATGTTATTATATCCTTGGGGCCAAGTATTGCAGTGTCTGGAGAGTATAGTGACAAGACGGTTTGGAATTCCGGTATTTTATTTAGTATACTTCTGAGATTAATGTTTGAGAGTAGTAGGTCATGTGAAGCGCCTGTGAAGGGTGAGGAATTTAGCAAAGCAGAGTTTTATTGCAAGAGGGGTGTCTGTAAGTGAGGGGTAGGGACTGGGTTAGGATGAATGTCGCTGCTGAGATACAGTATATAGGACTTTAATAAGAAGCAGTGTGAGGGCTTAATTGTGAGCTTGTAGTATTTATGTAGGATGTGGGGAGATGTATGAATCTAAGGGTATTTTTTGTAGGATGTGGGGAGGTATATGAATCTAAGGGTACTTTAGTTTAGTTTAAAAAGTTGAATGGGTGTGTTGAACAGTTGTGGTAATATGCTGATGTAGGAGAGCAAGTAAAATGTAGGAGGGTATACTGGAGTAATTGGTGTGATTGTATGTAGAACAAAGGAGGTAAGGTGATATGTAGTAGTTGGGGGTAAGGTGATATGAAGTACTTATGGATATGAGAAATACAGTGAGCCGAAACATGTTAATACTGGAGGGATTAGAACAGAAAGAGAAATGTGTGAGAAATGTTATGGTCTCAGTGCGAGTTATAAATGTCATAAGGAAAGAAGAGAGTGGGATAGTAGAAAAGAGAAGGTTTGAGAGTGAGCTGGGTAGAATTGGTATATGAAACAGTTGTAGGACAGTGATGCAGAGTGATACCTAATTTGGGGTGAAAGATGGGAGGAATAGACAAAAAATAATGTGATTGGTTAATTAAGCAGAGGGCGTGGTTAAAGAAGCATAAACCTGAGGAAAGAGGGGGTGGGAATGGGGATAGGGTAGGAGGTGGGTGAGTGGGGATAGGGGAGTGGGTGGGAGTGGAGGTAGGGGAGGGAAGTGAGCCTGGAGCAAAGCAGAGGGTGAGTGGAGTGGGTAGCTCCTGTCCAAAACTAAGACAGGAGGTAGTTTTTTTTTTTTTATTCTTGGCTGTCTCCAAAAACAGGACTGCAATGAAAAAGGGTTTAGTAAATTTAATTAAAGTGACGTTAGGAAAGAAGCGCGTTAATAATGGCCATTAAAGGAACTGAAGGTGTAAAATAGGATGTGCAAACATCAGAGAAAAGAAGTAGGAACAAGAAGATAAATATTAATAGCTTTGAAAATTGGTAGTGGAAAAGTAGTCCTCTTGGTGAATAATAGAATGCTAATGCAAGCATGGACTAAGGGAGTAATAGAATTATAAGGGGCAGGATAGCATGATATGTTGGAAGCCAAATATTCCTGGTAGTGTGCTTTCAGAAACTAAACAAGCACAACATTTTAAGCAGATAGAATAGCAACTTTGCTGCTCAAGGTCTCCCGTAGTTAATATGGAGAAACTAGGTAGTACGGAATGTGGTTGTTAAAACCACTGGAGGGGAAGTTCCAAGCTGCAGAGTTTTGGAAAAAAATAGCAGCCTAGGTGTTCACGGATTCCTACAATACATAAGGAGGAATATGGTCACTTTGGAAATAGGTCAGAAGAGCCACTGGAGGATTTTTCAGAGCTGCAGAGCTTGGAAAATTAGAAGCACACTGCTTTGGGATGCTCAGCACTGAAGGCAAACATTTAAAAAATGGCACCTGCTATTGCTAAAACATGGAACTGTGTTCCCCAATATGTACTTAATACCCTATTACTTCAAAATTCAAACTCCTTAAAGAACATTAACATCTTAACAATAAATGGCTCTGTTCCTGTATCACCCCTGGATAACTGTCTCTTGCCTCACTCTTTGCATTTTTCCGTAAGTCAAGCCTCTTACTAATTCTTATCAATCATTCTGTGGAACATCAGTTCAGTTTGCTTGTATTTTCTTACTCAATCTTTATGAAACCTTATTCTTCAGAAGATTCATTCTCGGTCTGTTCAACCTCTGATTTTTTTTTCGGCTAATCTAAATAGCTAGTTAAAGCTTTTTCTGTTTTTCCAGCTTTTTGTTATGTGACTTTATATAGACCTTATTTCATTAGTTTTAAACACGTTCTTCTATTTTTTTTTCTCTAAATTACCGGAAGCAATCTCCTGAAAAAGCTGAAACTTGAACAGCTTTTTGCTGAACCGCTGCAAGATTCTTTCCAGCCAGAGTCGTTTTTCTTTTCTGGTTGATTTGTTTTTCTTACTTTCTCCAAATTTCTTCTTTGCTGGTATCCAGGCAACAAAATTACTAGCCAGTAACCGAATTGTATCTAAATTGATAGCTTCTACTGGCGCTTTTTCCCTCCATTACTGTTTTTGTCGCACTGGGAGAATTTTAATCGGCCTGTTAATTATTGTTATGGTATGTTGGACGTCCTTGTTGAATAATCTATTTTTTTATTTTATTTATTTATTTTACATTTGTTGACCAGGCTGGTCCAACTGGATATATGTCCATTTTCAGTGGAGGCCCAGGGAGAAAAGCTGCACAAATCAGAGTAGTATTTAAAAAACTCAGGTACATTACAAAGTTTTGCCATTCATTACATTTTCATTGCATTTTTGTTTATAAAAAAGAAAAAATCCTGGTACACAACCGCTATGGATAGTCATACAAAAATATCTAAAATAACACTATTAAACTGTAAAGTCACACACACGTTATTGTTAATAGAAAAGTAGCTTATACAAGTATGAGGATTAGTATCTAGGGACAAGTGAGGTAGTTAGGGTTAACACGGGCATAACCAATGTGATTTAAGGTATGGTTTCAGTTTGCTTTTAAATAGGGTTATTGAGGATAGGGAGGTTAAGTCATTGGGGAGGGAGTTCCAGGTTTTACCCACTGTATTAGAGAACAAAGAGTCTCCAGCCAAATTGTTGGTTTGTACCAGTAGTTTATTTGATGAGCGTAAGGTCTTGAGATTATTGTAGGGGGTGATGAGGTTTGAGTATTGGTGTATTTGTTGGTTGATACAGGATCTTGTGGGCAACTATTAATTGGTTCAGTTGTATTAGGGTTGACAACTCTAACCACCCTAGTTGATTAAGATTGTTACAATGATGGGTTCTATGGGATGACCCAGTTGCAAATCTGGCAGTATTATTGTAGGAGATAGCCAGCTTATTCAGATTGCTTTTACGTAGTTTAGTGTAAATAGGGGAGGCATATAGTAGGGTAGAGATTAAGTGGGTACGGTCAATAGTGGTCCTAGCTAGAGGAGTCAGAAAGGGTTTGATCCTGTAGAGGGAACCTAATTTTTTGTTCACTGTTTTTATAGTGTTAATAACCTTACCTTTGAGCCCCATATTATCAATTAGTACCCCAAGTAGTTTTGTGGTAGGATCTAGAGATATGATAGTACCATTCTAGATGTAACAGTAAAGGTAAGTGGGGAGACCCTGCGGGTGGGAGTGAATAGTCGCAGTTTTGTTTTTTTTGAGGTCAGGATGAGACATCGTGTGTAGAAGCCATTTCTCTACTGTGTTAAACACGTTTTGGGTTAGGGACTGAAGTTCTGATGGAGAAGTGGCTGAGCATATTAACGTGGAATCATCTGTGTATTGGATACAGGAAGCTTGAGATATTACAGAATGTAGGTCATTTATAAAAATGGAGAATAGGAGAGGACCCAATGTGGACTCCAGCCTTGAGGGACACCAACGGCATTGGAAGGTGGGAAGATAAGTTATTCTCCCATAGTACAGCCTTTTGCCTGTTAAGATTGGAACCACTGTATAGCAAGTGAATCCAGTGACAGGTTTTTAAGTATGTTTATGAGTAACTGGTGGTTAACCATGTCAAAGGCTTTCGACAAATCAATAAAAAGGGCTCAGGATAGAGTGTCATTATTGCGATTTTTATTAATGCAGTCATGAAGGATAAGAGAGCAGAGATGGTGCTATAAAATGGTCTGAATCTATGTTGGCAGGTAGCTAGTAAGTTGTTTTCTAGTACGTAGTTTAATAGTTGTTTATGAATGCATTTCTCCACGATTTTTGCCAATGGGGATAATATGGCTATATGTCTGTAGTTAGATAATTCATTGGAATTACCACCTTTATGCAAGGGGATATGTGAAAGTTTCCAGATTGATGGGATAGTTCCTTCAGTAATAGTTATATTAATCAGGATGCATACGGGATAGGCTATAGCTTTTGCAGCTTTTTGCAGGTATTCTGCAGGTAGTAGGTCTGCAGAGAGGGTGGTGGGTTTGTTTCTGAATAAGGGTACAGATAAGGGATGTAGGAACAGGTTGAAATTGCAATAATGATGGACTGTTAGAGATATCAGTGGATGAAGATATGGTGTCAGGGGATAGCTGATTGGCATGGTCTCTGTAAAAAAAAAAAAAAAAAAGTGTTAAAAGTGTTGGCTATTTTGTTGGGACTGTTGTGATCCGAGCCTGAGGGAGTGGGTATGACTGAACGTGGGTATGACAGAACGACCTTGGGTGTAAGAGTTTATTGATGCCTGACAAGAATTTATTTTGGTGGGTTTGTTGGAGCTGACAGTAAAAGTTTCTTTTGTCTGACAATATGGCTTTCTTTGTTTCATTTCTTAGCTGTCTGAACTTTAATTGATCTGTAGAGCTTTTAGTTGTACGCCATTTGGCCCTGAGTTTGTTTCTTTGGAGGATTTTTTGTTTGGTAGCTTTGGAGAGCCATGGGGCTGGTTTAGTCCTAGTTCTAATTGTGCGTGTTGGGGCATGGCAGTCTAGAGTGGCTAAGAATTTAGAATTAAAGTATTTAACTGCATCTTCTAATGGTAGGTGTTTCAGGAGTGACCAGTCACAAACCTCAAGTTCTTTTTGAAAGCTGTCGGGGTTAAAATTTGTATATTTGTTTGCATCCTCTAGCATACAATTTGAGAATAGACCTCTCTAGGTAGAGGACCTATTGCAACATGATCCTAAGGTAGCTGAAGTACTGCTTAGTGATTTTTCTTCTGGACAGGCCATGGATTGCTAGCTGATTTGTAAGCCAGACCATTCTGAAATTACCAAATAAAATTATGGCAGTTACTTTGATTTATTAATTCTACCTGTACTGCATCATACTCCCAAGCATAACTCTTAGCACAAGAAATCTGGACAAAGCTAAAAATAATGGGGTGGGGGCTGCATACCTCTCAACTGTCCTTTAGGGATAGACCTGATTTTATGTCTGTCCCTCTTAATCTCTTCTAAAACTGATGATTTTTGGAGAAAAGGTGGTGTATTTACACTTTAATAAATAATGACAGTAGTTTGAGTTCTAGACTTCTTTTATTTCAGGAAACATACATTAATTCACATTCATTTTATCTATCAATGTTTCAGGTTATTAGTACTAATATTGTAAGTGTCCCTGATTATTCTGGATTTGTCCCTGATTCTATTAAAATTTGTCCTTGATTGGTTCAAATGTTTTGCATTAGTATTCGAAGTCTGAAACTCAAATGTTTGTCATAATTTTGTGACTTCATTCCAAAAAAACACAAATTATTTGAGGACAGACAAAAAAAAAAAAAAAAAAAAAGAGGCAAAAATCTGGGCAGTTGGGAGGTATGTTCACAAGAGTGTTACTTACTTGCAATGTTTTTATCTTCATTGCATTGGTTTTTGTTTAATGCCTTGTAGGTGGCACTGTTTGGTCATTTTTACCAATGACCATGTAAAGATGGTGTCTATTATTCATTGGTTTATTTGTACTCAAAAGGGTTACTGGTAGTATTTCTTTATCAGCAGTTCATAGATTTTGGTATATCAGTGACAGTGGTACTGTTTGGCCACCATTTTAGCAGTGACTGTGTAGCCTCTCTCTTGGGCAGTATTGCAGTAGTGTCCTCTATTATTTTGATGACTGGGGAGAGGTGCTTTTGCTTTCACCAGGCTACCTTACCTCAGGCTGTTGAACGTTTGCATATGTATTTATTTATTTATTTTTCTTCTTCAATGACTGGGTCTGCAGCCCTTCAATCGATACCATTGCTCCAGAGAAAGATAAGAAATATTTAACAATGAATGAAATAATAAATAAAATACAAAGGGCTGAATAAAATTTGCTGAATCTGTTGCATTACACTGATATTGGTGCCAAAGTTGTGGTTAACAATGTAATATCTAAATGTGCCACAGTGAACATAGCATTATCTCGATGCACAAAAGAGCATCTCAGTAATAAATGTGCACTGAACGTTACCCGCAAGTAACTTGTAAGTAATGAAAAATTGTTGTCAAAGAGTGATGTACATAAGTTATGGAAAGAATCTCACAATTCAAGCACCCTGATGGCCCTAAGTATGTATCTATAACAGAATCTGTCCTGTAAGCTTAAGGACATCTACGGAATATCACCTTAACAGCTTTTGTATTAAAATAGGTTAATTCTCACTTACAGATTCCGAATTTTCTAATAAAATTCATAAATTTGAAGGGCAAATCATGGTCCCATTACCACAGCTAACATTAGCTAGCAATTGGTGCAGGACTTGCATGGGGAACACTGGTAATGCACAAGACCAAGGAAGGTGGGAGATAAAAAAAAAAAAAAAAGATGTGAGGTATGGGTGCAGAAGAGGGACACAAGTGGGTTGACAGAATGGGAAAGTCAGAGGGGGGCGTGGGCAGTTTATTTTTGTGGGAATAGGCCCTGTTTTTTTCTTAAGAACAGAAGGAAAGGTGTAAACATAGGGAGGGAGGAGGGGAAGGGTATCACAGCAGGTACACCCATAGAACATATGTTAACACATGACACACAAAAGGTTGGAAAAAAGCAGTAAGGAGGGGCAAGTTACACAGACTGCACACTACATGACACAGGCAGTGGAAAGTTGGCAAACTGGGTGGGGATGCTTACCAGCCATGGAGAAATGCAGAAAACCATGTCTACCTATGCACTATCAAGTTATGAAATGTTGCAGCTGTGTGGCAGTCATACCTGGATGTGTATGCCAGTGGTGGATGTGTGTTGAAAGGTAATGAATAAGGATCACATTACACATTGGAAAAAGCAGTAAGGAGGGGCAAGTTACACAGACTGCACACTACATGACACAGGCAGTGGAAAGTTGGCAAACTGGGTGGGGATGCTTACCAGCCATGGAGAAATGCAGAAAACCATGTCTACCTATGCACTATCAAGTTATGAAATGTTGCAGCTGTGTGGCAGTCATACCTGGATGTGTATGCCAGTGGTGGATGTGTGTTGAAAGGTAATGAATAAGGATCACATTACACGTTGGAAAAAAGCAGTAAGGAGGGGCAAGTTACACAGACTGCACACTACATGACACAGGCAGTGGAAAGTTGGCAAACTGGGTGGGGATGCTTACCAGCCATGGAGAAATGCAGAAAACCATGTCTACCTATGCACTATCAAGTTATGAAATGTTGCAGCTGTGTGACAGTCATACCTGGATGTGTATGCCAGTGGTGGATGTGTGTTGAAAGGTAATGAATAAGGATCACATTACACATTGGATAAAGAAACACACATCCAAGTAGTCTGTCAGCAGTGCGAGTCAAGCAACACCACGGATGAGAGCATCCAGAACTAAGAATGCTAGGTAACTCTAGCAGAGGACAGAACCAGACCTCTGACCATGCATATGAAAGGCAAATAAACAAGCACAGTGCCAAACAGCAGTACTGCAGCAATAAATATCCCTGCTAAATACACAAGTAGGTGTACACAACCGAAACAAACGTGTAATGGAATGCATACATGTCACATACATAAAACATTTCAAAGGCAACACACAGGTATAGACATATATGTAGGATTGTCGGTGGCCTAAATGGAATGTACTTGAAAAACAATGTCAATACACACACACACACACACACACACACCAATGACATGTAAAAATAATTGCAAAAATCTAACATATAGCTTAAAAAATATATCCGGTTGTGCACATAGATTTCAACAACATATAAAGGTTAACACACAAATATGAAAACAAGGATGTAGTGCAAGCAGTAGCCAGTGACTTGTGTGCAGATGTCCTGCATCCCATCCGTAAAATGGTCGTACATTTGGCTCATGTTCTCCATATCAACAGCAGAATACATGACAATGGTCAGTAACTGCAGCAAAGACAAACATATCTGCAAGTGCAGAAATATGAAGGTGGAAGTGTGGTGGATAACATGGGTCCACATCAGGGAAAAGCAGGGCAAAAAGGTAAGTTTACACTTTGCAAAATGCATGTGTACAGCACACAGGATGCTGTCAAATCCATCCCAAAATACGTTCAAGCAAATGTATGTCACATGGGCAGAAAGATTGCCGATGTTGACAGAAATGGGCATGGCATAAATTACACATGCACAGTAATGTGCAATCGTGTAACCTCAACAAACATAGGTAAGCAAGATAATAATTTCAAGCTATATACATATATCCTGTCATGCCAATGTTGAATAAATTGCAGGTGTATGTCCTGCTTCCTGCTTATTATACAGCAGAGAACACTCCTGTCAGCATCATTACAGCACATCAATAAATCAGTGAATGCTCACATGTAAAAGGTACAGTTTTGTGTCAGTATAGATCCAACTGTGTGCACAGTTATGTGCAATCAGTTATTGTGTACAATTATTGGTGTATAGTGTGAACTTATATGAATAAGTAATGGATGTGGAAATGTAACCTACAGGAAATGCAACGTAATGTACTATTAAAGAATAGATTATCCTTACCACAGTGTATAAAATTATGCTACATTCACGTGTGATGCAGTCAGAAAAGGAGGACTGCCCATAGGTATGACGTTACCTGCATGTGACCCCATATGGCATCAGCAATACAAAAACATGGCACACCACATTTTGTCAGTGGTACAGCATGACAACTGTCAAATACAAAAACATGGCACACAACACATTTTGTCAGTGGTACAGCATGACAACTGTCATCCATACAAAATGGGAAATGGCATGTTTTTCTGTTGCAAATGCATGATGTGGCCATATAAAATGTGAGCCATACCACAGTGGTAGTGCTGGACTATGGACAACATCTGTTGTCTTTCAGTTTCCCTCTATAAAACATGATGTTATGTGATCCTATCTCGCCTACATTCTGACTGATGGGTTCGGAGCCGATCCCTCGGCTCCGACTCGGCACGCTTATGCCAAAGAGCGAAGTCTCTTACTGGCTGAGCTTACCATATCCCAGGATGCACCACTACCAGTCCCCCAGATCTCGTTTGCCGCTAACAAGTGAAGACGTGGTCTCGAGCTGGCTGAGTTAAGTAGTGATTATTTCACTAGTTTTTCTGTCAGGATTTTCTTCATTCTCAACAAAAAGCTGTTTTAACAGCTATTCTTGTGTTTAGAGTGCGTTTGACAAAATTCACTTGGTGAATTCTTGTGTTGTGAGTGTGGACTAGGAGTACCTCTTGTCTGGAAAGGCCTTTCCCGGTCTTTTTATTGTAGGTGACTTCGGTTCTGTTTCGGATCTTTTTATATTTCTCTTCTTAAAAGAACTAGCAGAGAGAAATTATTCAAATTTACAGAGTTTGTGCTGTGTTTTGACTACAGAGTATTGCGAGTGATAACTGTAAGCCTATTCTAGGTGTGTCACCAGTGTTTCTTCCAGTTAGTTTTCTGAAATTTTCGATTATGTCTCAGAATCCTAGGCCTTCGGGCTTTAAGAAATGTGTAAAATGTAGCTTCAAAATGTCCATCACGGACGATCACTCGCTCTGTGTGTATTGCTTAGGGGCAAAACATTTACAGGAATCATGTAGTGTATGTCACGCTTTTTTCCTCAAGGGTCCTCCAGGAGAGGAAAAATAAATTAATTCTTAAGGGGTTAATTAAACCTTCTTTCGAAGAAGCTTTGGCATCCTCTCCTTCTCCGGCCAAAAAGAAAAGGGCGTCGGCTCCGACCAGTCCGTCGGATCCGATCGCTAAGAAACAAAGGCAGGCCTCTCCTTGGCTCCAAGGACTTGGGCCGAGGTGAACGGTCTGCCTCGATGCCACCAGTATCGACTCCTCTGGCTTCGGAGCCGATAGCTGGGGCATCGAGGCGGGTCATCTTCGTCGGCTCCACTGCTCGGAGCCGACAAGGTTGCCCGCTCAGACACTTCCTCCTCGGCGAAGTCCACCTTGGCACCGATGGAATCTGGTGTGTGTATTCCTTGGCGCCGATAGTTGTCGAGTCTCCTCGGAGCCGGTCCCCTAGTCCTTTGGGGCGTTGGAGAGGCCATCTCGAACCCGTTCTGTTTCCTCTCGGTCTTGAGGATGTCAGATTCTGATATAGACAGGGTGCTCCAAAGACTGTTCCAGTCCCCAGTCTTCCAAAATTTGTTTCGGTTCCGAGCCAGTTGGCTTGGAGCCGATGACCTGGCCCACCCATTGCCATTCCTCCTCCGACTGCTTCGGCTCCGTCGGAGCAGGTGCTGTCGGAGCCGGTGGAGATATCAGGGTCGGCTCCGACCCTTACTCCAACCCGGGCCTTCGGGTCCGAGTTTGGTACGCGGACTTCTTCGGCTGGACCGGGGTGATGTTTCGGGCCTATGCTTTGGTTCCGAGCCTCCCCTCGGTGCTTGGCTGCGGGACTTCCGTTCGCTATCAGGGCTCTGGGCACCGGACACTGTCAGGATTCTCGGGGTCCGGCTTTGATAGCCATGAGGAGTGCCTTGGCCAAGTCCTCTTGGCCATCTCTCCGGCTTTACGGCACCTTCCTGGGCGTGGAGACTGGGTCTTTAGCAGTTCCCCTGTCCGTAGTCAGCAGAGCCCCGGGGCCTGAGGTTACCCCCAGTGGGGGTTCCCCTCCTCCTGAGGGTTCTTCGGAGTTGTCTTGGAGGAACCCCAAGGAAGAGATCGTGCAAGAGGAAGCACGTGGACTCCCCGAGTCTATTACATCAGACACTGATCTGGATGATGCAGAGGGGTCCCCGAAGTCGTCCTCTGATGATGTCTCATTTGCAGACATCTTAGAGATCCTCAAACAACGAGGCGGCTGGATATCCAAACCCCCCTCTGCTGAAGAGTCAGTGCTCCTCAAGGCCTTTGGGGCTCAGCCCTCCGCCTCCTGGGTGTCTCCGCCCTTCGACGAGCTTCTGGATTTAGTTTGTCGGAAGGCGTGGGAACATCCAGATACCGTGGAACCAGTCCTTCTCGTCCAAATAAATTTTGTCTGCTCCCCGAGAAGGAGTTCCTCACTAAAGGAGTGGCTGTAGATGCCATGGTGGTGGCATCTGCTACACAACAAGGCGTGGCAGAGGCTTCAGCGTCCGTCCATCCTCCTAATAAGGAGTCTAGGAGTATGGACAGGTGCGGAAGCGCACCCTGACTTCAGCGGCCTTTACTTTAAGGTCTCTGAATTATTTGGCACATTTTACCAGGCTTCAGAGGGATCTGGTCAAGGAGTTGTCAGATTCCCTCGGGTAACCTACCTGAGCAGCTAGCCCAGTCGGTTAGCTCTCAGTTGGCTAGCCTTACGTCAATTTCTAACTCGTCCATGAGGCTCACTTCCTATGCGGCCGAAGAGGCGGGTAGAGCGGCAGGCACAGGCGTGGCTCTACGGAGACAAGCCTGGCTCCGCTTGTGTCAGTTTGCGGAGGCCTTCAAGTCTTCCTTCGCCGGCGCTCCCTTTGATGGGTCCTCATTGTTTGGACCCAAGGTTAAAGACACCCTTACCCGCTGTGAGCAAGAGGGAAAAACTTTATCTGCCGTAGGTGCCCGTTATTCCACTCCTTTCGGCCCTACCCCAAGCCTAAAGGAGGTGGGAAAATGTGGTTCCGCAAATCTCGCAAGTTTTTCTCCCAACAGCAGGAAGATTCCCCTTCCAGAGGCAGAGGGCGGGGAAATTTTTCAGGGAGACGCCGTCCCAGAGGCGGCAGAGGGCCCCGCAATTCTGGAGACCGCGAGTCCTTTCGTGGCTCTTCAGCCTCCCACGCGTCATGAGGGATTGCCCGGCTGTGCTGCTCGAGCCAGTCGGGTGTCGTTTGCCAAGCACCTAAAAGCCTGGGAGTCAATCACTCAGGACAGATGGGTGCTTCGGATCATTGCCGGAGGTTACACCATCCCATTCACATACTCGCCCCCACCGTCCAAAAGAATCCCGGACCCACCACCCAGTCAAAGGGAAATGGCAGCCGCAGAAGCTTTAAAGCTGCTAGAAAAAGGAGTCATCCAACCGGTCCCCACAGACCAGATCGGATCAGGAAATTACTCCAGGTTCTTTTTAGTGCCAAAAAAGACAGGGGACCTGAGACCAATATTGGATCTCAGCAGACTGAACCAATCCGTCACAAAATCCAAATTCCGAATGGTCACGTTACAATCCATTCTCCCATTGTTGAAGGATGTTTGGATGTGCTCCATAGACCTCAAGGACGCCTATTATCACATACCGATACATCAGGCGTCCAGGAGGTATCTGCGCTTCAGCCTGGGAGTCAGTCATTACCAATTTTGCTCTCTGCCCTTTGGTCTCACCACAGCCCCCAGGGTGTTCACCAAGTGTTTGGCAGTAGTGACGGCTCACCTGAGAAGTCTTGGATTCCAAGTGTTTCCCTATCTCGACGACTGGCTCCTGACTGCCACCACCAGGCATCTACTAATGGACAACCTCAAAGCCACCATCTCCCTGGGTATTACCCTGGGGATTACATTCAATTGGTCAAAGTCTGTCTTGCTGCCCTCTCAGCGCATAAAGTTTATAGGAGCAGAGATAGACTCAAGATTGATGCGTCTTTCTTCCTGCGAAAGGATCCAAACTTTACAGGGCCAAGTTCAAGCTCTGATCTCGAGATCCAAAGCCCCAGCCAGGATGGTTCTACAAGTTTTAGGCTCAATGTCTGCCACGGTTCTTTTGGTTCCTCTGGCAAGATTACACATGAGGATTCTTCAGTGGCTATTGTCAACTCAATGGTCTTTTCAGGATCTTCCCCTCAATCATCACATCATGATTACGGAAATATGCAAAAGGGACCTTCGCTGGTGGCTTCAGACATCCAATTTGGATCAAGGAAAACCCTTTGTTCTCCCCTCTCCAGTGGTTACCCTGACGACAGATGCCTCCCAGATAGGGTGGGGGGGGCATTGTCTGGGCAGGCTAGTTCAGGGCTCCTGGCTTCCAGACGAAGCTCTTCTCCACATCAATGTGTTGGAGATGAGGGCTGTACTTCTATCCCTACAAGCCTTACACAAGTTTCTTCCTCAGGGCATCATCGCCATCCACACAGACAACATGTCGGTGGTTTGGTATCTGAACAAACAAGGAGGGACCAGATCATACCCCCTTTGCAGAGGCCATGAGAGTGTGGGAATGGGCTGTAGCTACCAACCGCTTCTTGGTAGCGACCCACATCCGGAAGGTCAAATATATTGGCAGACAAATTGAGCAGGACAATTCTCTCTCCTCACGAGTGGTCTCTAAACCACACAGTAGCAGCTCAGGTTTTCAGGAGATGGGGGACGCCGTGCTGCGACCTATTTGCAACTCCACTAAACACCAAGTGCCAAAGGTTCTTCTCCTTGATCCCACATCAGGGAGTACCAGCCATGGATGCTCTAGCACAACCTTGGCCAACAGGGCTACTTTATGCCTTTCCTCCAATTCCGCTTCTTCCCAGAGTTATTCAAAAAGCTTCTCAACTGGGGTCTTCAATGATACTGATTGCCCTGTACTGGCCTCGTCAGGTATGGTTTCCCTACCTGAAGAAGCATGCAGTGGACGATCCGTGGACTTTAGACCTAATTCCGGACTTGCTAATCCATCAGTCGGGACATCGGCATCAGTCCCTTCAATCTTTGAAATTGACAGCTTGGCTCCTCCACTTCCGACCTTAGTTAGAAGGCACACACTAGACCCGGAAGTTGTTCACATTTTATCTTCGGCCCACAAACCCACCACTAACAAATTGTACCTTAGTAAGTGGAAGAGGTTTGCTATCTGGGCTCAACTCAAGGGCTTAGACCCTATCACTGCTCCTATCCCAGAGGTCTTGAAATTCTTAACATCCATGTTTAATCAGGGATCTTCTGTCTCAACTATTAAAGTCCAACTAGCGGCTATCTCTAAATTCCACGAATCCATGGATCCTCCTTTGATGAGCAGCAGACTATGCAAAACTTTCATTAAAGGTGCAAGCCTATTAAGACCCCCAATTTTTCATCCTGCACCTCCATTAGGATCTTGATTTGGTGCTTGGCGCATTAACATCCCCTTCGAACCGGCTGCTACATGCGAGTTAAAATATCTGTCTTGGAAAACTGCCTTCTTAGTTGCAATTACTTGGCAAGAAGAGTTTCAGAGCTTCAAGCCCTGTCTATTAAGCCACCGTGCTTGATTTTCCACAAGGATAGAGTATCACTTAGGCCTAATCCATCCTTTGTCCCAAAGGTCTGTTCTACTTTCTGCCTCCAACAATCTCTAGAGCTACGGTTTTCTTCCCAAAATTCTCCAATGAAGCAGAATACACTCTTCATAAATTGGATGTTCACAGGCAATTACGCTTCTATTTAGACAGGACTCAGCAACCGTAAGTCAGACCAGTTGTTTGTGTCCTTCTCAGATAATAAACTGGGCCAAACCATCACAAAAGCTACTATCTCAAAATGGATCAGAGATTGCATAACTCAGGCTTATTCTTCTTGAATAAGCAACTTACAACATCTATCAAGGCTCATTCTACCAGAGCTATGGCTACTTCTATAGCTTTTCATTCCAAGCTCGCTATATCGGAAATCTGTGCTGCTACTTGGTCCAACCCCCACACTTTCATTTCCCACTACAAATTGGATGTGGCATCTAAAGGGCGAGCTTCATTTGGTTCCACGGTACTCAGGAGTGTTTTCCAGTGAGCCACCCAGGATTCAGGTGCTAGGGACGCTGTCCCATCAGTCAGAATGTAGGCGAGATAGGATCACGTAACATCTTTTAGTTATGTACTCACCATAACTTCAGATGTTTGGGATCCATCTCGCCTACATTCCTAATACCCACCCTCCTTCCCCCTGCCTTGGAGATCAGAAGAGATTGAACGGTTTTGAGTTCTACTGTTTTATCTTGTTTCATCTGACGATGTTATATAAGCAGGGTATGCATGTGTGCATGTATGCGGACAAACTAGATCTGGGGGACTGGTAGTGGTGCATCCTGGGATATGGTAAGCTCAGCCAGTAAGAGACTTCGCTCTTTGGCATAAGCGTGCCGAGTCGGAGCCGAGGGATCGGCTCCGAACCCATCAGTCAGAATGTAGGCGAGATGGATCCCAAACATCTGAAGTTATGGTGAGTACATAACTAAAAGTTTACAAGCTAATTTTTTGCAGAACTTGCTGCAAGTTAACTGCCGCAGTGCATGGGCAGCTCCGTGTGTGATGACAGTGTAATGTCTGTCATGCACACACTGAAGCATAATTAAATGTCTCATGATGATGACACACCAACATGGCAATTACAAGATATGCATGCACTACAGTTCATATACACTTCAGGCAATTTTACGGCAGTCAGCATGTTAGCAGCATAGCACAGTTGGAGCACACAGGCGATACTTCCGAACCAGAGGGAACAGGCTGATGGGGCTGAGCCTCACGAATGACCTCATGGGATGTCTTGAGTCACTCATAGCTCATGCCATATCCTGGAAGAATGACCCCATCACATCCATCATCGGTTTGAAATAGATTGGTCCGTACCTCCCAGGTGTGAACCTGATAATAGTCTCTAGGTCCTGGTGTCATCTCCTCCATGATGTAGCAGGCATGATGGTGCAGACAGATGCTGGTCGAGCTTCCCCTTCATTGTCATCGTCATCAGAGGACTCCAGCAATGGCTTGTCACTTGTTTGTCGTCTCTGATGGGTGATCTTCAACCATTCCCATGCTCTGTCAAGATGAAATGCAAAATATGATAAATGAAAAATGTCTATCATGCAGCACATTCCCATGGAGAATCGGAGCTGACCTTAAACTGAAACTGATGTGCACATCTACGATCTAACATATTTACCTAATTAACCTCCCGTCTACTTGTGAGTTCTGCAAATAAAAAATATGACACTGAAGGTGTAGTAGCATCTATCAGAGTTATTTTAAAACCCAGTTCATTTATAATCAACACAATTGCTGCTGCTGAATGGCTCCTTACGCATACAACACCTTCTTTGTGACTTTATCTATAGTTATAGACATGTTCAGTAACAGATCATGTCAGGGAGACCAATTTGAGCAATTCAGTAAAGGCTGTGCAGTGCCATGCATAACACAGTTTACCAGTGGAAATCATGACATCACCCGGACGTTTTAATATTGGTCAGCATGAAGCATGGCAAGCTTACGTAAAGCCAACACACGTAACATTTCTTGGCATTTGAATGGAATCGTAAATGACATTTCCTCAAGACACATTAACATAAACTGAAATTTGACAAAGTAAAAGCTTGTAAATGTCAAGATATTATTGTGACCTGCACAGTTTAATAAATTTGTCCACCTCAGTAAACTCAGTATGTGATTGTTCCATTTTTTTTCACTGGCATGTTTTGCCTGAGCTGTCTGTGCAAGTGTAAATTGTAGCCTGGGCATGTAATGAGTTATATGAACAGCCAAGTGACTTTGTTAAAGTGAAGATGCTTTTTACATGACAGTATTGTGGAAACTAGTCAAGAAATGTGACAAAACATCTGATCCAGGCAGCATGGTAATTGGCTGAACCCACATCAGCATAATGAATACAACAGTAACAAATACTTAACTAGTCGAAGTGCATTTTTCCTTTACCACACTTTTTTTCCCCGGGAGAGCTTGTCAGTTGTGTTACTTTTGTATGTATCCCATATGTCATGTATGTTGGCTGTGTAACCTGTTTGTCTACTCCCTGTTATGCAGATTCTGTGACCTATACACAGACAAGACCAAATGGTAAGTCAGTATTATCTGTGACATGTATGTCTGTAATGTTATCCAGCACGTCATGTCATGTAAGCACATTGTCCTGATCTAAGTTGATGCGCTAAGAGATGGATGACTGTCTGTAGCCTCCATTAGCTTGTCCAGTGATCACTATGTGGAATCAGATGTCTCACTATGGTAGCATGAACACTGGGCACACAGTACAATGTGATACAGTTGTCCCAAGATAGTGACAGTCATATGGATGTGTATGTACCCTTGGATGTGGAGGGAAACTTTCCCAGTTATTTTGACAATGAAGGGACATTGGATGGTTGACAGGATGAGGTGAGTGAACAGCAGACCCAAGATGAGACTGCTGCTGATGGACTGTTCACCACAACACAGTGATATTGGCCATTGCACTAGATGTAGGCATGCAGATGGTGTGTATGGGCAGATATCAGAAGATGTCTGCCTATTCCTACAAGCAAATAATAATTTCCACCAACATCATGGATCTGGCATCTGTGCACTTGCCTGTGCCACAGATCGTGTTGCATACCAGCTGGGTGTGATGTATGAAGAGCAGCAATGCAGATATGGTGAGTTAATGGCATCATTTGCTGCACAGAATGAAAGTATGTTATCTGTGATGTGGTCTGTAGAATCCCTGGCTTCTGCAGTGCTACAGGAGTGCCGTAGTACAAGTAGGATTCTGCATGCACTGAGTGTGTTTAGCTGATTACCATATGGGAGAGGTAGGCCCGCTCTCAGCAGAACAAACATTGCCTATTGGGCATCAGTGTTTATGTTCCAACAGGCATAGACTTCTGCTGCTGGTCCATATGCTGAGGGCCCAGCAGTCGCAACCAGACAGTCGAATCAGTCATTTTGCTTCACTTCAAGATGGTGCTATCGTCCCATCAGTCTCCTCTGTGGAACAGCCTGGGCCAAGTGTTTCTGTATCATGGTAGGAGCAGAGTAGACTGTAGTGTGAGCTGTTGTGAGCTAACAGTTTTACTAACCATAGCAGACTCCATTTATTACATTACTGTATACATACTGTACAGTGATATGTTTTGCTTCTGATATTAAAAGGTGTGCATTATGTCCTGCATTCTTTACCTGTTTGCAGCTTATTGTAGTTCATAGGTTAATAGGTGTACTAGGCTAATGGCCTTGGGGCCTTTGCAAGCCTAGCCCATAGGATTACCCTGACAACGTGCCCACCCAAACCTTGGTTCCCAGTACCTCTGTCGAGTAAAGCCACTGGAGTCATAGTGGAGAAATAGCAATGTGTTGCACTCGTGTGTCCTACAATCTGAGTTTGTATGCATACCTGTCAGTTGTGCTCTGAATAAATTATTCCTGTTGTGACAGATTTGTATATGTTTGTAATGATCTGTGTTACTATTATGGTGTTATGTCTGATGCTCGGTGTGCACATCTAGTGGCTAATTGCCTTTAGATGCAATCCATGCTGTTGTGGTGGTCCAGCACCTGAACATCAACATTTAATCTGTACTCATGCATATGTGGATTGTCATGACTCAAAGTTGTGTATCAGACATTGTCTTGTTACCAGGGCTTGCACGTGTGGTTGCACCGTACGTTGCCTGCACCTGTGTCTTCTGCCCTTTGTGGCCTCCTCTGACATCTGTGGAATGACATCCTCAGACATCTGGGGGTTTTGGGGTAGTTCACTCTCGCCTGCAGCTGGAAGACTGCTATGTGTTCTAGTTAGCATGTCGTGCAGCATGGCACACACCAGTATTGTTATGCTGCCTTCTCAGATGTATATTGCAGTGTGCACTTCTGGATGTGTCCACACAGCCGTCAGCCCACTTTCCCTCCAAGTGGCAGCATCGTGGACAGTTACAGGGTGTGCTGCCATGATATTTGTTCTGCTGCCATGTGCTGTACACATAATCTGGCAGTTCAGGGATGACCACCCCTTTCTGTTGGTGTATCTTTCTGCTTCAGGATGTATAGGTGTCTTGATCAGTGAGTGTGTGCAATCTATTGCACTAAGTACATGGAGGGGTGGTTTGAAATGCTATAAAACTGGTGCATTACAGCTCTCCACTCCACATGGATAGATTGAGAATGGGTGTACTCATCCACATTGCTACCAGGAATTTTGCCAGGATATGGCTGGCAGCTGTCTGACACTCCCACAGCATCTCCCATGTGTCTCTGCAGTGTCCCAGATGTAAGTACACCTAGGCTGAGATGCACTTTTTAGTTTCAGGGGATAGGGGTTTCCTCGCAGGGTGTGCATAGATGTGTGGGGCACAAATGTTGCAGACTGTTTACACTAGTTGTCTGTCTAGCGGGTATCTGTCAATGAATTACTGGTCTGACAACTGGTTTAGTTGCAGCCTTGCTCTGGCTCTTTCTTGCTGCCTTCTAGTGTGCACAGCCACAGACTTGTGTAACCTGAATCACTGCATCCTGTTGCAGTTTTGTTTTCTTTTTTTTTTTTCTGTATGTTTACAGACTATGCCAGTAGCTTCCGTTCCTTGTGGGTCATATTGTATATGCTGTGGATTTTGAAAACAGAGTCAGCATTGGAGTTTGTCACACTTAAGTTATGTTGGGAATGTCCAGTATGTTTTGGAATCAGATGGGAGTGAGTGGAATACATAATTATCCTACACTGAATAGCTAAGTACTTGGAATGCTTTCAGTGTTTTTTCTGAAATCTCGTCGGCAGCTGGTGTGCTGAAGTCTTCCTTCAGCATGTTGCACTGCCTGTAAATATGCCTTCTGTGAACTGTACGTAATCATGCACAAAGTATATATAAGCATGTCATAAGCACAAATTTCAGTCATGTACTAAAGAGTGTGTGGAAAACCCAGTGCAGCAGTGCATCTTATGTGGCCATGCCAACCACACCTAAATAGGCTCCACACTGAACAACCTCAGAGCAGAGTTCTAGGCCCTTCACCCCCTTCATTCTGAATCCAGTGCTTTATAGTACTAGAGAATCTATAATCACTGTATTCTTGTACTATATGCATCATACGTTCATAGATTTTTACTAGGCTTACGACCACAAGGGCCTTTTTAAGCCTAGCCATGCATCCCAAATCTCTGACAAGTTCTGGTACCCTTCATAAGTGTGAGCAGGGGCCTGGGAGATGAACCATTTATAAGCTGCCTGTGTCCATTAGAGATGTAGGTGACAAAGCAGGGATGTATTTTCTTTTCCCCATACAATTGTACAAGTAATTGGATTAGGGAGTAAATTTGCTTCACATGGATGGCGAGCCTGTTCAGAGAAGGGATAGTCTCTGGGATACATACCCGTTTCTCCAGCAGGTCCTATTTATATCACAGGCATGGTTTAAGTCTTTAGAGTCGGTAATCTTGGTGCCGTTTGTTTTGAGGATATGCAGGAAGTCCATCAGTGTGGGTTCTGACAATGCATTGTATGCCAGGCATAGATCTCTCCTCAAGAGCCTGTAGGAGACAGAATACAGTGATAGGGCCTTGAGGTGGCCTGCATAGCACATGTTGCTTACTCTGTGTTCTTTTTTTAGTGAGGAACCGCTGTGGATGTTCCATTTGTTGAATATGCCTGGTTAGGTACATACCAAATGGAGTATTGTATTTAATGATAAGTCTGATGAATGCTGAATACAGTGGAGCAATGACTTCCTTGGACCTAGATGCCTTACCTTTTGTTTATAAGTTGTACAACATAGAATGATTTCATCACTTTTATGTTTCTTTTGTGAATACTGTTCAACTAAGATGTGCCTGCCAATTAACATTTTTTGATCAGTGCCCTACCCTGGTAAACAAAAATAAACAAACAAATGTATTGTCCTAGTTTTAAATTAATCTGTTTTGACACTAATTTCTAGCTTAAACAGTTAACTGGTCCTGTTTAAGAAAAAATATATAATCAGCTAAGCAAACTAGATGCAGACTTGCACTACAAGGAGGCATGCAGTGCTGAGGCAAATATTTCCAGGGCATATGTGCATAAAGGCTTAAAATGGCTTCTATGAGCTGGGTTCCCAGAAAGAAGGTCATGTTACCTGACCTTTAGAGAGATGTTCTTAAGATAGACAACCATTGAAATATATAGTTAATAGTGCATCATCTATGCAGATTCCTCCTTTAAAATCTTCATGGCACTTACTTTGCTTATTTGATCAAAATTCATATTGCAAACAGTAGTCCTCTACTGAGTGATGTAATATGGTAAGTGACCAGACTGGAGTGGTTCATCCATATGAATTAATGTCTTAAGTAACAAATGTAGGCCATTGAGCTTGGCTGAATGAGGTGGGATCCATAGACAGTGTGTGTATTATGCAGGGTGTGTGGCTTTGCATAGCATGCAAGAAGGTCCTAATTCGTAGACCCATCCCTGCCCACTAGGAAAGTCTTAAGCTCATCCAGCACAGTGGGTTTTGGCACCAGGTATAAATGCATTAGTCTGGAGGGCTTGATCTGTTAATCTTTCATCCATTCATGCTTGAGTCGCAGCTGACTTTGATAGACACCCCTTGAACAGCCACTGCCATCCACTGAGCTCAGTAGGCAAGGAGGAAATTAGAATACCAGACATTTCTTTAAAATCTCGCATGCATACCTATGGACAGTTAAGAAGTTACCAATCTACCTATTGCATGTCTTTGGAATGTGGGAGGAAACCAGAGCAGCTGGAGAAAACACTGGAATGTAATACAGAGGGCGCCCTAACTGAGAACTAAACCAGGGAAACCTGTGTTTGCTATGCCCTTGCAATTCGCTGTGCACTGCTCTGTACAGATATTTGTTTAGTACAATTTAAGAGGTGTCCGTACTATGCAAGATTTGAGTAGTGCATGTATGTTAGCTGCATTGCACCTATGCATTCTAATGAGAGAATATGAACAGGGCAAAGTGAAACAGCTTATTAAATTAGTGATCCAAGCATATTGTGTAACTGTGTGAGAGTTTGATGCCGTTTGATTTTTGTCATCTGTGGCTGGTATGGATGAGGAAGTCGTGGATGAAGAGTGTCTGTGTGTCTGTCTTTATATCTGGTGATGGGAAGGTATGCCATTTTGTTTTTTTGTAGGTAGGTTTCTGAGCTGGGAGGTTTCTTTGAGTGCTTTATACAATCCTGTACCATGCACTTTATGCATGACTATGAATTATAGTAAGTCAAAGAAGTGCAAGTTACCCTATTTGTACAGTTTGCTGCTAGCATAGGAATTAACTTTTAGCATGTGTGTTTTTTGTGGTTCCCCTCCCTTACAGAAAACAACTGTTAATGTTCCTTTCACAATTTACTTTTTACAATTAATTGTAGCTTCACAGCAAAGCAATCACATGTCATATACAGTTGTCTTCACAGTTTTCCCCAACAGCAGTTTTATATTTTGAATCTCTGCTGTATTTCGCAGCATTCTTGCATTTCTGTTAACAATGTGTACTCCAACATTTGTATATAGTTTAAACATTTAATTATTTTATAGTTTATTGAATCAAATTTAAAAGATGTTTACAGTACAAATTTATTGGAAAGTGTCTGCATTGGATATGACTGTCTTATATCTTTGAGAATTTATGCTGTATAGGTCTTAATATAACATTTACAAATATTAGAGGTAACTAGATGCCTACATTGAGAGTCTGAATGTGAGTTCATTAGGCTGTGTTTTGGATTCAGTAGTGATTTTTAGCTAACTATAACCAGGAAACGAACAAGAGACAAGGTAGGTCAAACTGACAGTAAAGCAGTCAGTTATATAGTAATGGGTAAGTAAGAGTGAAATGTAAAGTTACAGGATTTAGCAGTACAAGGTTAGACATTGAGTTAACTTGTTATAGTAGAACAATAACTAGTCTACATAATTAATTTTTTACTGCACTATGAACTCAATTAAAGGAAAGCTATTTGTGCTAAAAAATTATTTTCTGAGATATGTATATCTGGAAAAGGAGGAACTAAGATGTGGGATTTTTAGTGGAATAGTTATGAAGAGCGAGCGAGAGGATAGGGTGACA
Organism: Protopterus annectens; assembly: GCF_019279795.1. Taxonomy (NCBI): domain Eukaryota; kingdom Metazoa; phylum Chordata; order Ceratodontiformes; family Protopteridae; genus Protopterus; species Protopterus annectens. The sequence goes on along the minus strand of NC_056741.1, from coordinate 915,315,682 downwards.
CAGAGATGAAGGAAAAAGTTGACAACTGCGTGAGACGTTTTTATAGGAGAATGAACTATGTTGTTAGAGAAGTAGTTTTCTAATGGAGGAATGAAGGAGAGCAGACAAGAAGTATAGGCTCTGGAGGAGATGGCTGGTTATTAGTGGAGTCGTGTTTGCTGTCTGCTCAAAGTGTGACTTTGTACAAGGGGGGTCTGGCAACTGGTAGATTGGGGGGGTCAAGTGTGTGTGTACCTGAAGTAGTGGAGGGAAGACATATTGAGTATGAGGAATATGAAAGTATTTACACTATCCAAATATGAGGAGAAATAGACAAGATTATATGACTGTGTTTATGAAGCATTTTTATTTCGAATGGTGGAACAAGAGCTGTTTTTGGAATTTTTTGAATGATTGTATAGATATTGTATTTTTGGGTTTGGCCTCCCACACTTTGGGGGCAAGTATAGAAAGTGAGGGTTCTGTGCATTTCTGTTTGGAAAAAGGAGTTTGCAAATGGGATGTGGTGTGAGAGATGGATCTTTATCTCATAAGGAGGTAGTTCATGAGTTTTCAGTGTGAAGAAGGGGAATGTTTCTTCCCTGACCAACTTGTATAATATGGTAACCCAGTAAGAGGGAAGTTATTTGTTCTATGGATGGCCAATTGGCTTTTGAAAAAAATGAGACAGCAATGTTCTCTTTGTGGAGAAAGGTAACACACTAGCAAATGATGTTGGAGGTGGCTTGTAAAGCAGGAGGTAGCAGTGAGTGGAAATTCGTATTCAAGCCGGAGCTAGAGTAGGAATAAGTAAAGAAGTAGGATATTTTTCTGGACTAGAATATTAATTTGTTAAATTTTACTTTACTGACTGAGAGTTAGAGTAGGGCCTAACCAGACAGCAGGTTATCTGTAATATAGGTATGCTGCTAGTAACAGTTTTTAATTGTAGGAAATGGACCAGGAGCTGTAGAATTTGGAAACTTTTTGCAGAGTCTTAAAATGCATGCTTTTTTTTTTTTTTCGCACAACCTAACACTCTCTCTAAAAACACTTAACCAATTCCTTAAGTCAGGTTATGTTGTAGCTGTTCCTTTATGGCAACAGGTGTAGAGGCTTTTAAGACTGGGAGAGGTGGGTGTCCTAATGGAGGTAGTTGGCAAATTGGGTGAAGCGAATAGGAGAGAGTATTGAGCCTTAAGTGGAAACCTTTGGAGATGTGAGCAAGTGGAGAAGATGTGGACCAAATTTGTAATTTGGAAATCTTTGAACCACTGGGAATCTTCAGGGCTGATGCTAGTATTGGTAAGACAGTTTAATTGAAGAGTGCTTTTTTATACCAAGAAAGATGCACTAGCGATCATTCCTTTCTGTCTCCTTATGAGAATACTGTTTGTTATAGCATGTAGAGTGATCATGGTGGTACTTCCTGTCCAGATCTGTTTCTGTTGGTGAGCAAGTATTCATTGATATTCTATAAATTTGTAAATGTTTGGCTATTTTGTTATATATTAGCTTTTTTTTCTATAATTTTTTTCCTTGGGGTGAGGAGGACTGAGTTGGATCTAAGGTCATTCCCACAGCTAAGATAATTTGTTGTGGGACTGGCCTACTTCTGATGAATTTCCAAACTGAAGGCATGAGTCTTTGAGAGACGTAAGATGTGTATGTGTGTGCTTTTCCTTGGTGGTGAGGGCATTTAATGGTATTTTGTTATTGGCATTTCCTATTTCATTAGTTTTTAGTGCTTTGAATTAGAATTGGAGGGGTATCTCTGATAGGCTGTTGAGAAGAAATTGTAGTGGAGGATAAAATCGGCTTTTGGAGGGAGAGATGTGAATCCCTTTAGGAAGTCAAAAGGGGGTGAGACACTCTGAAGCTGTTTTGACTGAATCTGTACGAAAATGGTGTATTGTGGGGTGAGCTGACCTGTCATCTTGGTTTACTACATTTGCAGATTTATTTTGATTTGCATTGTACAGCTTCCTAAGTACAGGTGAATTGGCTTTTTATCTTGTAGTATTTTTAGCTAGCTTTTGAAGAAGGATATAATTGCTTTTGTTTTTCTTTGGTTGGACCTTTTTCCAAGTCTTCCAAACATTATCCTTAGGTATATAGAGTGCTTTGCTTTTATTAGTTATCCATTTATTTTGTTTGTGGTTTTTGGAGTCTAGAGATCATGGGGAAGAAAATGTCCTGAAGTGAAATGAGAATATAGGTTAGGGAAGTAGCTAAAGTTTGAGTCATCAAAGGCTTGGAATTCTTCCTATTTCTTTTATGAAAGCTTCTGAGTAACATTTTGGATCTGGTATTGACACTTTATGTGGAAGGTGCAAAGTTGAGGTGGTTGCTTATTTTCAAGGGTGTAATGGAAAACGAGATAGGGCAGTGATCACTTATTGAGGGAAGACAAATAATGATACTATGGATGATAAAAGATTAAGCTGATGGTAACAGGAAGTCACTGAGTTTCTACAGAAGGTTTAACTTGGTAAATTCTTGAATTAGCTGGGGCAAGCTGAGGTTTGCTAGGAAGTCCATTGAGGCTTCACCTCAAAAAATCTAGATCCGTCAAAGCCACAAGGGCGGGAGACTTAAACCTCGACACGGCTATTAATAGGACGTGCTGGAGGGATAGATTCATCACCCAAAGACTCCCTATGCTGTGGAATAAAATCCCGGTATATGTGAGGCAGAGCACCTCGCTGGCCTTGTTCAAGAGAAATCTTGACCAATGGATGGGAGATCGCAGATATACCCCAGGGATTACCTCAGTGTCACTGCTCAACAGAGGCACAGCAAAATAATGGGTATAGTTCCCCATACTAAAGGGGTGGCGTAAGCCACAAAACTATGGGCTAGGCTTGTAAATGCCCTCGGGCAGATAGCCTAGTATGAACCTATGAACCTATGATAATTAAACACATTAATGTTGAAGCCACCCATAATAAATTTTACTACTGTCAAATGTGTTTTGGATTGGTTTGTTAAATTTTGGAAGGTTAGCTGGGGATGGGTGGGTAGGCAGGCAGGTGAATATTTCCTTAAAGTGTGAGTGACTGCAGTTTAGTTTGGGGCATAGTCATCAGATGAGGAATTTTTGTTTTGGTGTTTCATTTGGAGGTTTTCTTTAATGAGGAATATAACATACTGCTGCCCGATCTGGCATTGAATATATTGGAAAGTGGAAATTAAGGTTGGGAGTATCCTGTTAATCCATAATTCTGAGGTAGCTCTGACATATGCTGCTGATGTCATTGTAAGAGTGAAGTTGTTTTAGGTTAATTTAAGTTGCTGCCTGCATTGATATGGCAATAGAGTGTGTTTAAATGACCTGAGACGTACCTCCCTAGAATACATGAAGAGAGACATGTTAGATCCATCTGGCTATGCGTCTTAAACTGGTATGAGCCAAGCATTGAGCAACATATTACCTTCAAGGATGATGCCACAATTCAAACACAGGATGACTGATTTTAACAATTGGCTGAGTTTCTGGCGTCATTTTAAGAGGATCTAATATTTGTCAGCATGGGAAGACATGATTAACAGACCGTGTTGCTTTGCCAAATATGGTCTCCACGTGTCAGCTAGGCTTTCGGATACTGGCTAAACCATTATCCTCCCCTACAGAGCCTTTTTTGGGCAATGCCAAATTGACAAACCTGCCAACATAGCAAATCAACTCAACCAAACCTCAGTGTGTTACTGCTCAGTGCCAGGAGCCTAAACATAAAAACTACAGTCCCTCCAAGCCCTCCTCATCCTTTAGAATATAGACACAGTTTAAAGCTCCAAAGAGTACCCCAGCAGTGAAAGATTTCAGTGCCTTCCACACTTCTATACCAATAGCTGTACACACAGGGACTAAATGTGGAGGTGTCACAGTATATATCAATAACAAGCATACCTCTAGGTTTGTTAAACTGATGCACTGGAGTTTTCCAGCAAACTGTGATGCTGAACCAAAATCAATATTTTAATACATGTCAGCAAAAGAAACAGACTGGTTTTGGCTAAATTAGTTGCATAGCCTTCCTCAAATTTAGCCAAAACCGATCTGTTTCTTTTGCTGACATGTATTAAAATATTGATTTTTGGTTCAGCATCACAGTTTGCTGGTTTATTTTGCTGTTTTTCATGTTAGGATTCAAGCCGTGCAATTGCCTTATGTGCAGGGGTTGTTTTTTACCATTGCACTGGAGTTTTACCATATGCAAACACCATAGATAAAATCCTGTACTATATCGTAGCAAGCTCAGACCTTAAAGTTGTCTCCTGTCAGCATCAGTTTGGTACCCAGTAACAGTTGGGAATTATTCCAAGTTAAGTGATAGGTTGTCAAAATTCATTGCCTTTCCAGTCCCCGAGAACACTGCTGCATTTACAGAATTGTTCACAGAAACTCTGTACAACCCTGTCAGTGGTTGCCCAAATCTAACTCCAAAAACAAACCACCCTGGCGGCGTCTAGGATTAAATAATTATACAGCAAAAGGCGAAAAAATAAAAATATGGCTAACATCAGAAATTATAACTCCCATAAAGATGAGAACTCTGTCATAAAATACAGGCAACTAAGAGGACTAGTTAAGTCCAATAAAGCCAGTTTTGAAGTCATAAGCCTGTCAGGCAAAAGGCAACTGTAACGCCTTTTTCAGCTGTTTCAGAAACCTCAAAGGCAGCACACAGCAGTGTACTGAACTGGTGATTTAATGGTACCACATTCACTTTGCCTGGCAATATAGCAAATCTGCTGGCTGACCAATTCTACTCATCGTAGCCTCCCCACAAGAAATATCTTCAAACATAACCCCTCCAGTTATAAACAAGCATATCCTAGCTGCACTTTAAGGCCTGGAACACAGCCTTGGGCCCCAATTAACATCCCATGATGCTTCCTGAATAGCCTAAATTATGACCTATTGGGGCCACTGGAGTTATTATTTAACTATAGTCTCAAAACAGGCTTCATACCACAAGAATGGAGAACTGCAAACCTAATAAGGGAAGGCCATCAACAGATCCAGAAACTACAGACCCATTAGTCTGACTAGTCTTGTATGCAAAGCCATGGAAAGAATTATCATGGAAATGATTAGTGAAGACATAGGAGACATTCAGAAACTGGATCCATCCCAGTTTGGCTTTGTCAAAGGAAGGTCATGCATATCGAACTTGGTGGACTTCTTTGAAAAGATCACCAAGACAATTGATGAGGGTAAAATGGTGCATACTGGCTAAGGCATGTGATACAGTACCCCATCTGGACAGTGTTAAACTTGTGGAATTAAACATATATACCGCAATATAATGTGATGCATAGACAGATGGCTTACAATAAGACCCAAGAAGTTGGGATTGGTGAGACAACCTCCACAGAGGCTGGTTGGATGTTGAGGCATGTGACAAAGTACTCAGATGATTGCAAACCTGAAGCAGTCATGGAACCACCCAAGATGCAACCATCTTACAAGAGAGTCTAATGCAGACAAATGACTGGTGTCAGAGCCATGACTTAACTCAATGCCAGTAACTGCATTGTAATAGCTTTTGGTAAATCAGCCACCCTGGTAACCTGCATCATTAATAAAACACCTGTAAGAGTTGACCCATTGGTCAGGGATCTGGGAACACATTTAGACAGTAACCTGGCCTTCGACCAGTGCATATCCAAGGTAGTAAGGAAGTCCTGTGTTGCTCAACTTATAAGTAAGGGCAAGGCATCTAGGCCCAGGAAACTTTCATACATTTGTACTTGGTCATCATCAGATCCATCATTGAATATAATGCCCCCTTTAGGTATGTAGCCGACCAGACACATTCAGCAACTGGAATGTCTGCAAACTTTCCTTACAAAAAGAATGCAGGACATAAACAGTGTGCTAGGAGGATCACATCAAAGCCCTGTCTCTATACTCTCTCCTTCAGACTACTGAGAGGCAGTATATACCTGGCCTACAAGGCATCCCTGGACCACACTCTGATGAACCTTTTGTACCTCTGCAAAACAGACAGCATCAGAAGTTGCTAGATCTAAATAACTACATTTTGCTTCTGACCTAAGTTGAACTTGTTAGAGAGAGGTGTGTCTCAGTGAACTTCCATTCTCTGGAATAGACACCTTATCCTTGTGAAACAAAGTCCCTCCCTAACCCCATTTAAGTGTAACTTGGACCATTGGATGGAAAACAGTTCACCTCTGGTGTGGTGCCTATGTCTCTGATGGACAGCGGCAGTCGATAAATCATATTATAGCCAGCAGTCACCCTGTATATTAATATCTAAGACGATATGACTTGTGAAACACATTTGGGTTCCACAGCTAGGCTTATAAAGGTCCTAGTTGTTGCATAACAGACTTCATAGCTATTGATTATGCCAAGTCTTTGATTTATAGATTTTTAAGAGAAGAAGTAGCAAACATTTGAAGAAATGGAGAAATGTGTTTAAAGGAGTGGAAGTGAGAGATGGCATGCATTTTTGAGCAGGTAGGAATGGGGGAAAATATATATATATATATATATATATATATATATATATATATATATATATATATATATATATTATATATATTATATATTGTAGTCTTTGTCATTTTATGGATTTTGTATTGATGTGCAGGTAGCATACATGCAGTGGTGCTTTGGAAGGTAGTATGGCTTAGGTTATGCAGGTGTTTAAAATGGTGACACAAAGTTTTGTATGTGACTCAGTTGATGGTAGTTTGAAGGGTGGCTTATATTGAGGTAATTAAGAGGCCTTGGCAAGAACTTCTTTAACGTGTACTACCTCAGCCCTGTAGCAAAAGTACAAGCATCCCAGCCACACCTGCTGTTATTGGGAGTCACCTGTGCTGCATGCATCTACCCTTAAGGTCCCATATGCCTGCAGCACATCCTTTTAATATGTTGCTCATTGGTGACTCATACTTAGCCACAGCACTTTCAGGTTTGACTAAGGATAGGGCGAAAGTTATTTGCTTCTGTGGTGCAAGGAATGGGGATTTCAGTAGGGCCATTAGCCCTTGCATTGCCCCAGATACTGTTACAACCTTTTATTTGACAACGTGGAGGGGAGTGATCTTGGGCATTCCACCCTGGGAGAGATGGAGAGAGAGAGAAAGTTGTTGAGTTTCCTGGTCATGTCTTCAAAGAGGGCAAGACCCTGGGATTCAGCAGCATTGCTCCCTCACCAAGAATGATGGCCAAATTCAGGGATAAAATAATGGAAAGTAAGCTAGTGTCATTCTAGGGAGATCCATTGTGTAACTGCATGGGATGAAGCGATCAATAGACCCATCTGCTTTGCCAGGGATGGTCTGCATTTTCACCCCTCGTTTTTTTGTATGCTGTCTAAAAATATTGCTATCCCATTAAGTTTTAAGGCAGAGTTCACCTAATGGGCATCCCGTCATATTATCCAGTTTGGATGATAAGGTAACACTGCTGAGTGCCGGAAGCCTTAACAAAATCTCTGAACTTGAGTTCTTCTGAAGCTGTGAGACATCAGCATTTGCATGATTACAGAAACCTGGTTCCGTCGTAGTAATATCTATAGTTAAACTCTTGATGAAACTGCAAAAATATCTCCAAGAACACACTTAAACGCCAAAATTTAATGAGTAAAGCTTTCGGGCTCACCACCCTTCATCAGTACAGATGTACTGGCGCATTACAGCGGAGTGCTCCTCCAGGCGTCTTCTGCAGTTAACCCCTACTGCTCCTCTAGGCGTCAAATATTGATTGTTCATATTTGCATTAATAATTCCAAAACCATGTTACTTACAAGGTACCAGGATATTTTGTCTTGAACCATATGTGATGGCAAACACAACTCTATTGATATTTGACCTCTCTCAATGATAATTTTCTAGAACTGTAAGGTGATAACTTAGTTTTTAAAGGTTTAAGCCACGCCCACTAGGGGTTAAAGGTGCACACTCAAAAGAGCTGCTCCGGAGTGAATGAGTTGTGTGTCCGTTGTAGTAATACCACTTCCTACATTCCAGGGTGCAGTGCTTATCATGCATTCAAATCTAGTAGCTTCTTTGGGGAAGGATCTTTGTTTATTCGTAACTGTGTTTCTCATCAGGTTTTGCATGACGCAAATCTGGGGTCTATATTAAAAGACCGAAGAGGTGTTTCAGCGAACACCTCTTTGTTGACACGTAATGAGCGAACGCACAAAAGCGCGAATGCTCAAAACAGTGGTTTCTTTCCTTGGGAAAGAAACCGCTAGCACACACACACACACACACACACACACACACACACACACACACACACACACACACACACACTTTAAAACATAACGTGGGGGGGTGACACCCCCATAACTAAATACACCAACTCCGAGATCACACTACAGTGAGGAAAGGGGCAAACACACGAGGATGGCCAAGAAATTTCTTTCCCAGGGAAAGAAGTCGCTGTTTTGAGCATTCGCTCATTACGTATCGACCAAGAGGTGTTCGCTGAAATAGACCCCAAATCTAGAAGTGGTTGAAGTCTTGGTTACACTGAACAAAGTTATTACATTATAGCTAATTATTGATTCCCATCTATGATCCCTTCCGAGTTTGTAGAATACCTTAAGCAGTTAGAAAAGCTAGCAGTTGAACCAAATACCAATAAACATGTATGCTAAGAGATTTCTGGACTTAGTAAATGCCAGTGAACTTAATCGCATTGTCTTCCTACCCAGCAGAGGTGTTGATCTTCCTTATCTTGTCCTCACAAACATTTCTCTCTGCTGAACCACCTGCTTCTTGAACCCTCCCTAGTCAAATCTGACCATCTCACCATTGTCTTCTGTATGAAAACCTCCATTCAGGGATTATTCCAAAACCAATTTTTCACTGTTTACTGATTTTTATTGATTATCCCAAATTGTGTGGCTCTGATAACTGAGGCTGCTGCCAAGTGCTCTGAATTATACTCCCTCTTGGATAGATGTATTGAGGCATCCATATTAATCCAGCGTAACCATAATGTCAAGTATGGAACTAAACCCATATGATGGAACTACTATATCCACAAGCTGTATAATAAAAAGAAAAGGCCTCTGGCTGTCACCAAGATGTCTACTTGATCTTTATAAAAATGTTTTAAACCTGATAAGTAAGTCTGTTAGTTACCGTCAGGAAATGTCTGAAGTCAAGACCGTAACCAATTCAAAAGATAACTATATGTCTTCCATCAGCTGTGTTTGGGAAATGAGTGACTTTTGTAACCGTGGTGGTGGTGCTGCGGTAGCGTTGTCGCCTCACAGTAAGACGTTGTCCTGTTCGATTATCAGCTAAAGCATCTTCTGTGTGGAGACATGCGTGAATGGGCGTACCTTCGTTGAAGGTTGTGCGTCAGGGCTGGCAACTTGGTACGTAAAAATCTACTGCCAATCATTAGCGAACCGGAGTTCCGCTGTGGCGACCCCTAACCGGGAAAAGCCGAAAGATACAACCGTGACCTATAATTTTGTCCTGAACTTGTCACCACTGGTACCTCCTTTTTTGACCCTAAGGGCATAGCAAATATTCTTGCAGGTAAATTATTTTCCAACTTCACTCTATTCTTTTTTACCCCCTATTCTGAGATCTGTTTGGTCCAAGTTCTTTTTTTTGCATATTACAAAACACTATCCCCAGATTTCACTAAGAAGTATATAGTCAAAACCTAAAAGTCCCACTTAGCAAAACCCGTCCATCAGCTCTTCAACTTGAGTGTCTCCACTGGTTATGTCTCTGAAGAATGGAGAGTGGCAGTTGTGCTGCCCTTGCATAAAAGTGGTTCATCTACTGAGTCTGGGAATTGCAGGCCTATTAGTTTCACTATTGTTAATTGTAAAGCTATGGAATGTATTACAGGCGAACTAATAAACAATGATGTAGGTGACCTTATATCCCTGTAAAGATAAATCATGCCTGGTGAGTCTGGCGGATTTTCTTTGAAAGGGTTTCTGAGGCCATGGTTAAGGGGCATACAGTGCATACTACTTTTCTGGACCTTGTTAAGGCCTTTGACACTAAACCCCATGCTGGGATCATTGTCAAACTCTGTCTAACTGTAACTCGTGCATAGTTGATTGATTGATTTAACATTTGTTAACCGGGAAAGTCAGACTTGGAGCAAAGCCAATTTTCAACCGAGGCCTGGGGAGAAATGCTCCAGATACATGTCTTTGTTACATGGGAGGAAACCCACATGACCACGGGGAGGACATGCAAACTCCGCACAGAAGGCACTCCAGCCGAGAATCGAACCAAAGCACCTCTTGCTGTGAGGCGACAATGCTACCACTGCCCCACTGCTGACTGGATTGGTATTTTCTCTTGTCAGAAAAATGTCACCTGTGTTCTCCCACAGGTCTTTGTCTTGGGTCTCCTCTCTGTATATTTTGACATAAATGTTTATATCAAGGTACTATGCCTAGCCAGGATTTCTACTGAAATGTAGGAGATTATCAACTGCCTTTCTGAGTAAATTCTTCAGCTGGTCTATATGATTCTTCCCCCATAGGGCACCACCTGTTGTCATTTTTGGGTGAGTTTGAGGTGGAAACACTGCATGTTTTTAGGAGATGAGAGGAACTCCATAGAAGTAGAGAGAGAACGGGCATACTCCATTCAGACATTGACCGGAAGTCAGGGGTCAAATCTTGTACCTTATGCATGGGAAGCAAAGACCTTAACCATTATGCCAGTTGCTCTTTCCATAAGAGAGAAAACTGATGCATGCTTCTAAACAATTTTTCTTATTTACACTTCAAAAATCAGGTAGCCTAGAGGGTTTTCTTACCACTAGCATCACCAGGTCTCATGGTGTTGGTAGTTGAAGAAGGGGCTCTGTTTGCTGACCAAGCCACCAAAGAAATGGTGAAGAGCGGGAGTTCCTAGATCACTACCCTTGGTGGTAGAATGTGTGTACTGTCAAATTAGGGTTGCAATTCCTGGTTCATCGCTGTATTCTTCAGCCCTTGTGAAAAATATGTCTACAATGTTTGTTTGCGTGTGTCTCTTGGCAGAGCACATATCGTGGTCCATGCTGCGCATGTGTTTATTTGTGGCATCCAATGGGTACCAGGAGTGCAGAGGATCAGAACTGCATCATCTTCTCTGTAGAAGAGTGAACCCAAATCAACTGCTGACTTCTACCCCCGCAACAGTCTTCTCCAGCATCAGGATCTGTAACTGATGTTTTCTTGGCTTATATCACTGTGATGGCATGGAACAGTCCTCTTGCGTGCATGCATGTTTTTTCACAATGTCTGAACAGTTAGAATAGATGAAAAGTTAAGGAGGCATTAGAAAGCCCCCCCCCCCCCCCGCTAAAAAAAAGGTTTTGTCTCCAGTGTTTCAGAACCCAAAGTTTTGTTGGCTAACCCAGTTTTGGACACAAATGCCATTTTAGTAATCCTGCCTCAGGTGGAGGCATGTCCATGTTTTCTCACCTTGGAGGGTATTGGGGAAAGGTTCAGGAATCATTTCTCAAAGAAATTGGAGGAATGAGGAGAAATGTATGTCTGCAGTGTTGACACTGTGATATACTACCGACAGAGATAGCATAAAAATTTATGAAATGTTTAAAATTATTTTTGGTAGTCATTCTGGTATTTCCAGTCTTTCCCAGAAGTTGCCTGGTGGGGTGGGGCAGGGCAGATGAATATTGAGAGAGATGCCTTAGCCGCTGACATGAATTTTGTTATTCTATTTAAGTTGGTGAACGTTTCCATTGGGATGCTGTCAAATGGTTAGACGACTAAACAGTCTTACTAGCTTAGTATTGGTTGTCTGTAGTGTGATTCAGTACTTTGAATAAGTTAATTACGCTCCTTAAAGAGTGGAATAGCATTCGGGAATAGGACATTCTTAATCTTTTTTGCATTCTTTAATGAATGTTGATGCCTGCTTAAATCTAAAGTAAACATACCCCTTTTGCCTGAGTAGACCGAGTCCTACAGCTTAGATTTTTTTGTTCTTTTCAAAAGGACAAAAGTAATAGGTTTTGATTTTTGACAATGTTTTTATTGATTTATAGTAGTGCATATCCATACCTTCGTTTTACTCACACATTTCATTTATTTCTTAATATCTCAAAACTTCTTGCATTCTGTGACTTCCTTAGTGTAACAATGTGCTATATATTACAAAACACAAAATGTTGTCCTTGTAGATTTTATTACCACCTCACAGGGTATATAATTACATGGCACAAGGGCCAGCATGTGCACTCCATTCTACCAAGCAGTGAGCAACACTTTAGCTGGAAGTTTTTCACGTGTTACAAGGTCAGCATTAGTCTTTGCCTCTATGGCATATACATCTGTAAAGGTGATTAGGGGTTCCAACTTACCCAAACCTGATTAGACAGTAATCTCACCCTTTCCATCAGTTGAACATTCATGATGCAAATAAAATAAAAGGGTCATCATTTGGCAGAGTTATGAAGTTAGAGGTCGGCAGGGATCTGAACCCAAAAAAGTTGCAATAAAAATAACAGTTGTATTATGTCACCACTGACTTTACCACATGTAGACCCATCTCACGTGGACTTAGTTTCTGTGCTGGAAAACATTGTTATTAATGGAATAACATCTGCTTGAATGATGTTTTATATTACAAGTCTTTACGTACAGGAGACCATACGCATTCTGTATGCCAAAAGCAGTTTCAGTTGTCTTCCTAACTAGTGCACCCTAATCCGGTTTCTTCCCAGATTAGAAGAACATGGGACTGCTTACTCTACTAGCATGTGTAGTAGGGTCATAGGTGATTACTAGGCTAGCAGACTCAAGAGGCCTTTTTGTGCCTAGCCATATATATTGACAGAAAAAATTACCCAGAGGCATATTGTGTTTAGGTGGCAGAGCATTTACAAGTTGCATCTGTCCAGTAGGTGGATAGGTGCAGGTCCAGGACTAAATTTTTGATTTCCAATACATTAGTTCAGGGTACATTTGAATAGGGTGAGGGATAAACTCTGCTTCACATGGATGGGTAGCTTTCCAAAGTAGGGGTAGTCTGTGAGATGCACCTCTCCCTTAATGTGTTCTGTTTGTTACCCAATCCAAAGACCTAAACTTCATTTATATTTTTAATGTCATTAGACTTGTTAATTTGCAGCCAGTTCCTCAGTATTTAATCGGACAATTAATTTTAAGCCAGGGATGGATCGCCCCTCAGTAGTCTGTAGGAGGCTAACACTTTGCAGTAGTCTGTAAATTCCATGTTTTTTTTTACATCTTGTTTCCTTTTTGTAAGGAACCCCTGCAGGTGTTTGAGTTTGTTTCTCATGCCTGGTAAGGTTCTTTGGTTACAGCATGGATATTTATCCTGTTTCATTTGTTCTGTGTCCCACTGTAATGAGAAAAAACTTACCAAAAGGTCTTTCCTCACACCGCGGGTTCAGTCAATGGCTGAACCAATGATGGGTGAATCTCTAGTGATCTTTAGTCATTTCTCAAACTACTCACACACCTCACTGTCTTCTTCTGGTGTTGTTCTTTCAGCCACCATGAACCAAGGGTCAGCCACATCCTCTTCAACTGTTCCAATGTATTATATGTGCATTGCAGGACCATCTCTTCTATGTCAGAGAAACATTTTGGGAGATGTTACTCTGTGTAGTTGGGGAAAGCGACCACAAGATGGGACAGAATTGCCTTATCTGAGACAGTTTTCATCCAAACCTGTAATGAAAAGGTAAAATGTTAAACTTGGTCATCTGAAGACGTGATGTATGTTAGGATTATTTTCTTACCTTAGCCAGCCTGCCGTCAAGGCTGTTTAATCCTGATGCTAGGAAATCCTTTACTGAAAATGTCAACAGAGATATTCCAGAAGAAAACATGTCCGAGGATTCTAATGTAATACAGAGACGGGGCTTCTGTTGTAGAATTCCTAAGCCCAAATCTCTTCATAGGAAACATGGTCATCACAACTCCCCTTGGAGGAATTTTCCTTCTCTCAAACACTAGCCAACAACAGGCAAATAAGGCAACATATCAAATCCTCTAAGGGTGACTGAGAAAAAGTTAGCATTCACAGCCAAAAATAACTATAAGGCCTTTTACAGCTACATACATAGCCTAAAAGGTAGGACCCAAGCATGTGCAGAACTAGTAACTAACTGTATCTGTTGGGAATAACAGTATTGTTATTTTCTAAACTAAATTAGTAGTGGAAGATGTTTTTTTTAAAGATAACATTTAAATTAAGGTTTCTAGCAAGTAGCCTTAGGTGAGTTAGAGATTCAACAGTCGAATTAATATTTGAGGGGATGAATTGGAGCCCTTTATTAACAATGCATAGTCCACAACAGTTAATTGTAAGCTGGAAAGGTTAATTACCGCATCTGTTTAATGATTCTGGTGAATCGATTGACCATGAATTTGCAGACCGTTAAAGGTTTGTTTTCCTCCTCCACCTCTTCTTGATCTTCCATTCAAATGGTCCAAGTTCCATATCTCTATTTTCTCCGGTAAGTGTATTATATGTATATGACATTGTATCTTTAAATTATAATGGGTTGGTTGATATTTTGTTATGATGTGGGCCTTGTCTTATGACGTTTTTTAAAAC